>NC_090737.1:53825978-53843478 GCF_036898095.1 Palaemon carinicauda
GGTAATGATTAATTTAGTTCTTTCTACACCTTTTATTCTTTCCTGTTGTCTTCTAGGTTAAAGAATCTACCACTAATTGTCCTTCTGTTCTGATACTTCAATTCCTTTCAAAGATTTATTATTCTTATTTTTTTTCCTTTAGTTTTCTCCTATATTTTCTTTAGGCTCTTCTTGAAGAAGAATTTTATAGGCATATTTCTTTGTAAAATTCGATATTTAACAGAATGACTTATAGCCGGTAAGAGCACTTATCCTCTACTAAGCGTTGTTGGAAAGGAACTCTGGAATAATTTTTCAAATTATTTGCGATTTTGAAAACAGATCATGAAACTAGAGCCACCTATCCAAATAAACTTCTGTATATTTTTCGGTTGGTATCACCTTTTTCGTAACTATTTAATTGAATTCACCTTTTCTATGAATTTAACTGCTCTGTATTATGAAATAGTAGTCAGATTGATATTTTACTTATAGCCTACTTAATTGATGGATGCTTCCCTTTAGAAATGTCTTATATATCAAAATCCCTTATAAATCTACATTGTCATATAATGAGAAGGGGCATCTACACCTATATAGAAATGGTCGATTGTTATATGTTTTTATTTGATATTTTTTTACAAATATCGAAAATTAATAATTCATAAACTATTCATCAAGTCATCACAAACACAGAAGACCTATCTATGAACTAATTACGAGAATGAAAATAAGGTTTTTATGGAAGCATTGAGAAGAAAAACCAAACTACATTGTGAGGAAAAAAAATATCAAAATAATTTATCTTTAAATAGACAACTATGTTACGTTTGCTAAAGTATGCTTAAGAGACATAATTTACGAGAGTTTATGTTGTTTTATTGAGTTTGCCATCCTGTTTTTATGATAAACAATCTTTCAAATCGAATTCACTTTGCATCAGACAGACTATGAGCAATCATTGTTAAGAGCAAAAACCTAATACCCCATAAGACAGTCTTCTTATATGTCCCTATTTTGAAATGATCCTATATATACATACACACACATATACATATATATATATATATATATATATATATATATATATATATATATATATATATATATATATATGCGTGTGTGTGTGTATGTGTCTGTGTATATATAAAATGGATTTTGAACGAAGCGAAAAATCTATTTTTGGGTGAGATAGCCATGACGTCCTGATGGAAGGTTCCTTTTTGGTAGCTTCCTTGGGTATATTGACTACTAGGATATTCCCAGAGAATTAAACCACAGGTTATCACAGAATTCTTACTTCTGGAGCGAGTATCCTAAAGGTTTCCCTTTAAGACATCGTATATCAACAGGGGACGCATGTATTAACACGCCACATAGCTATCTGCACCCCATATAGAGTTAACACTTCGATATGGAGGGGCGGAGAATAACTGGGGAGCTGTTCCACAGCTACACTCGTCCGTGGCTACTTTTGGTACTCGAAACGTAAACAAACGGGCGCCATTGCTAAATGACGTCATGTCCGTCCTCATCCTGATGCCAGCTGCTTGCTAATCTCCATGATACAGCAGGACAGGGCGGGGCCTGAAAGGCTGGACTAGAATAGCAGGGAGGGTCCATCAGGACGTCATGGCTATCTCACCCAAAAATAGATTTTTCGCTTCGCTCAAAATCCGTTTTTTGGGCTCAAGCCATGAGGTCCTGATGGAAGAGTACCAGAGAATTAATGTATCATGGTAGATTTCCCCTTATAGAGTAAGTGCCAAGGGCTTTGAATAAGGGTAAGCATTGTGACCTCGATAGAGGTTCCGTGGGGATGCAGCTTCCTGCCCCCCTGGCAGAGAAGTCCCCACGGTCCAAACCAAAATTCAAAGTGGTCATCGAAGGGCTACTCACCTTGCGGAGAGTACGTGAAGAACTCGGAGACAAGACGGAATGGTCGATATTCGTGTAGGAACATTCTCAACAATAGATAAGTGGTGGTTAGGCACTATATTCCATGGCTAGAGAAAAGTCTGGTCTCGGAGATATGGCGCGAGTAAGTATTCAATTAGTAATATTACACAGCATAGGTGAGTATATAATATGGATAGAACCTATTATTCTTCTTATTTCAAGAGAAAGGGGATAATGAAACTATGACAACCATGTATTTCATAGTATGAATAGGAGCGGAGAGAGACGCACAAGTAATAAAATAAAAATTTTATTTCACAATTGCAGGATATAGTAATAATAAATGCAATAAATGATGTAAAGTTAATTTACAAACAAATTATAATGTACATAGAAATGAGAAGACTTCGCTCTTGAATCTGAAAGAAAATTTCAAATTATTAGAAAACACAAGTTCCATAGGAACGTCAGTCTTTAATAAGGAAAAAACACATCATGCTCTGGGCATGTGGCACTCATGTGACGACTATGACATTTCACCTTGTAAAAAATAGTCTATGAGAAACACTAAGTGTCCATGAAATCACTATGTATCACGCGAGGGTCAACATAGGCACCCGAAGAGTTAAAGTCCCAAGTAACTCACTGTTCTATGCAGAGTTAACTGCAGGTTTCATAACACTACCTGCGGCTACCACGAAATGTTTGACTTCATGCACTTGCTTCGCGTAGTGCTTGAAGAAAATGCGCGAAGATTTCCATCCTGTGAAGCTCTTGAGGCTTTCGAAATCCATGCTCTGGAAAAAATTCAGAGACGATGCGACTTTTCTAGGATCGTGACCTGCGGGTGTACTGTCAGGATCCGCTCTGCGAATGAAGTAGGTGATTTTCGCTCTTAGTTGTTTCAGTGACAGGTCGCTACCCGATGTTTCTCCTTTGAAGAGTTGGCCTCCACCAAAGTCTGAAGTTCTCTGAAGATAGACCTTGAGGCTCTCTACCGGACATAGAGAGGCATCCTCTTTCAGGGAGCAGATTCTCCAGGGGCCCCATCTCTTGGTGGGTTATTCATTTTTCGCGAGAAACGTCGGATCGGGGAAGAGGGTAAGGTCTCCTGAGTCTGTAAACAGGATATGACCCTCGTCTCTTGATAATACCACTATTTCGCTGACTCGGGCTCCTGAGGCAAGAGCAAAAAGAAATATAACTTTTTGAGTCAGATCCTTGAGAGGGCACGAATCGTTGTCCAAGTTGGAGCAAAATGGAGCACCTTGTCCAGGGACCAGGAGATAGGTTTTGGCGGAGGTGCTGGGCGTAGAGGAGCGCATGCCTTTGGCAGTTTATTGAAGATATCGCTGGACAGATCAATCTGGAAGGCGTACAGTAGTGGTCTGGTCAAAGCTGATTTGCAGGTAGAAATCGTGTTGGCTGCTAAACCCTGTCCATGAAGGTGAATGAAGAAGGACATGCAAAAATCAATGGTGATTTCCGTAGGATTTTTTGCCTTGACGAAAGAGACCCACTTTCTCAAGGATGATTCGTATTGCCGTCGTGTGGATTCGGTCTTGTATTCCTCGAGGAAGTCTAGACATTTCTTCGAGATCCCAAACCTTTTTTTCGCGGCTAGGGAGAGAAAATCATGAGATGAAGGTCCCTGACCTTCAGTGATGAAGCGAAGACAGTCGACTTGGGCCCGGGAGAGGGATCAGCGTGGGCTGTAGCTCCAGGACCAGGGGGTACCAATTGCTCCGGGGCCACTTTGGAGCCACTAGGGCCGCTGTCCCTTTGAAGGTTCTCAGCTTGGAGAGGACTTTCAGCAGAAGGTTGGTGGGAGGGAACAGGTAGATCCTGGATCATCTGTTCCAATCCAGTGACATGGCGGTCACTGCTTCTGCCTTGGGGTCCTCGTACGGGCCACATAACGAGGAAGTTGATTGTTGTCGCTCGTTGCGAAGAGATCGATCTGAAGTTCTGGGACATGGTGAGAGATGAAGGAGAACAATCTTGCGTCTAGAGACCATTCCGACTCTATCGGGCTTGTCCGAGATAGAGCGTCCGCCGTCACGTTGCGGAATCCTTGTAGGTGAACTGCAGATAGGTGCCATTTCTTCTTCTCTGCCAGGTGGAAGATTGGGAGAAGCACCTGATTTATCTGGGGCGATCTCGAGCCCTGACAATTGAGACATCGGACTACCACCGAGTTGTCCAGAGTCAGACGAATGTGGATCGAGGGAGGCGGAGAGAGTTTCTTCAGGGTGAGAAGGACCGCCATGGCCTCCAAGATGTTGATGTGAAACGTCTTGAATAGGGGAGACCATGTACCTTGAGCCTGTTGTTGGTGGGAGTGACCTCACCAACCCTCCAGCGAAGCGTCCGTGTGGATGTTGAGTGATGGAGGTGGATGTTGAAGAGGAATGGACCTTTTCAGGGCCTTTGCTTCCGACCACAGCTTTAAGAGTAACCGAAGTCTGTTTGGGAGCCATCTCTTGAGGTCTCTTCGAGCGATGGATGTAGAACGTCTCCAGACTCCCGCTGCATCCTTTAGCTGTGCACGCAGCACTGGGTTTGTCACTGAGGCGAACTGTAGAGAGCCTAGAACTTGTTCCTGCTGACGTCTTGAGATCCGCTTGGATTTCAGCAGTTTTTTGACAGACCCCGCTATTTCTTTCCTTTTCTTCTGGGGAATGGAAAGGCGGTGTGACTGAAGATTCCAATGGATTTCTAACCATTGGAACTTCTGAGCTGGAGAGAGGCGAGATTTCTTGGTGTTTATCTTGAATCCCAGGTGTTCTAGAAACTGGGTGACCTTGTTGCAGGATTTTAGACAATCTTCGGGCGATGTCGCCCAGACCAGCCAATCGTCGAGGTAGGCCATCACCTGGACGCCGCGGAGGCGGAGCTGTTGAACGATGGCGTCTGCCAACTTGGTGAAGATCCGTGGGGCCACGTTGAGCCTGAAGGGCATGGCCCTGAAAGCGTAGCTTTTCCTTTGGAGTCGAAATCCTAGGTAGGAGGAAGCGTGGTGGTTCATTGGAACGTGCCAGTAGGCATCCGCCAGGTCTATTGAGACCGTGTAGGAACCTTGAGGCAGAAGGGTCCATATCTGTTGAAGAGTTAGCATCTTGAACTTGTTGTTCGCTATGAACTTGTAGAGGGGGGATAAGTCTAGAATGACTCTGAGTTTGGCGGAGTCCTTCTTAGGGACGCAAAACAGTCTCCCTTGGAACCTGGTTGACTTTACCCTCCCTATCACCTTCTTGTTCAAGAGTTCTAGGACATATTCTTCCAGGAGGAGGGTTGACTGTTGGAAGAATTGCTGGAAGGATGGGGGTGGTTGAGTCCAGCTCCAGCCTAGACCTTTCTTGACGATGCTGTGTGCCCAGGGATCGAAGGTCCAACGATCCTGGAATTGGCGGAGTCTTCCTCCCACCAGAAGCACTTCATTGCTTCTGGCTTCCCGAGGGTTTGCTACCTCGGCCGCTAGCTCCCCTTCCTCCTCTGCCTCTGGATGGACGGCGAGATGCATCTCTGCCTGCACCTCTGTTTGAGCCTCTACCCTTGGGACGAAAGGTAGTTGACTGCTGCTCAAATGCTGGGGTGAAGACCGGCGACTGTGACAAGACCGGTTGGGTGACCAATTGAAAGGTCTGTTGTGTCTGAGCTGCCACTTGGGGAGTAGCGGATCCCGGAAACTGCCGTCTCTGTTGACGTTGCTGGGGTTTTGGTTTGGTGGGTCTCCTTTTAGGTTGAGGGCCGTCGTCCTGAGAGGATTTCCTTTTCTTTGACATGCCCCATTTGTGGAGAAGGTTCCTGTTCTCTGTGGCGGCTTTGTCGGTGATCTCTTTCACTAGGGAGGAGGGAAAGAGATGTTTTCCCCAGATGTTGGAGGAGATCAGCCTCCGGGGTTCGTGTCGTACTGTCGCATTAGTAAACACGAATTCACGACAGGCTCTACGAGCCTTCGTGAAGCTGTACAGATCCTTTACTACAGTTGCCAGATGTGTCTTGGCAAGGACCATGTAGTAGTCAGGGACCCTAGTGTCACCGGCCATGACTTTGAGCTGTACTTGGAGGGACATAAATGCAGCGAGCCTTTCCTTCGTATCATGTTCCCGACGAAGGAGATGATCGTTAAGTTTCGGGAGGTCCTCGTTAAACTGACAACCAGCGACATCAGGCTCTAGTTTCCCCACCACGAAGGTTGACTGGACGTCTTTCCAGTGTCTAACATCAGGGGGAGTGGTCAGGGAGAAGGGCCTGCACTCCTCCAGTACAGGGCAAGGTTTCCCTTCTTCCACTGCCTTATGTACCGCAGTGAAGGCCTTTTCTAGAAAGGGGAAGGTCGCATCGTCTGGTGCGACGAAGGTCGGGTGCTTTTTGCTAAGCGCCGGCAATTTCGAGCAGGTGAAGCCCCTACTTTTCACCGCGTTGGATAACATAGCCTGGGCCTTCGGGAGATCGAACACGATAACCTCCTTTGGTTCGGTCTCTTCTTTAGAGGCGGGTTCGGACCTGAGTCGGACGTAACAGTCCGGGTAAGCCTCAAAGTTCGGGAAGAATTCCACTTCTTCTAACGCGATCGAGCCGACCTTCTCACTGATAAAGATCTTGCCCGTGGTGATCGGCATGTGCTCGGCATACCTCCATGGGTTAGTATCCGAGCATGCAGGGAGGTCCTTAACCGAAATCCTTTTCGGTTGCTTCGAACTTCCGAGGTTGGACCTGAATAAGTCATGCGTCTCGCGAAGTTTCTTATCCATGAGAGCTTCAAGCATCTTGAAGATCTCCTGAGTGCTGGATGGGGTAGGATCCGGGGTAGCGGATGTAAAAGGGAGTGATACATCCGTCGGTGTAGGAGTTGGTGCAGGGGTGGAAGCTGAAGCGACCTCATGCTCCGAATCAGGGTATTCCACCTGATCTTCCTCATAGTCGAGCTCGTCGCCCATGAGGTTCCTCTCCGTGGTCTCCGACACATCCGACATACGGTCCACGTTGTCGGAGTCTAAACGGCACTCATGCATGGACTGAGCCATGACCACATCAGGTTCCACCACTATCTGGACGGTGGGAATCTGATCACTAGGGACCACTGAGTCTTTTGATGCCTTCGGGAATAGCAAGGCCCTCAAATCTTCGGTAGCGAGATACGGTCCGGTGGCGTTCTTCTGGAAGCCACGCACCCACTTGCGTAGCTTCTCTCGAGCATTGTCCCTTACCTCCGCTGAAGGAGGATCGTCGAACGCTTCGACCAGACGACTCTTGCAGACTGTACAGTGCTGCGGGTCCCAGAATTTCAGGTCGCCTTTCTTATTGGCGCAGGGGGCGTGGGTCCGACACGCCTTGTGCCCGTAGAAGTTCGGGCGCTTCACTCCACAGAAGTTGTGGTCACACTTGATGTACTCCTCCTGTAAAAGAAAGAGATTATGAGTATACGAAAGTCATATGAGTGGCTTACATAACTCTAAAGTTAAATTTTAAGTAGTTAAACTTTCACCTAACATTAAATAATTCAAGAATATTGTAATGTTAAAGAGAGGAGCGGGAAAGGAAGTAGATAGACACATACTTGTGCATCCCGCCCAGCTGGTTACCGTAACCTTATCAATAGGCAATTTCATTTGTGACCGAGGACACAAAAACGGAAATCTTCATGGATCACCGTAGAGGGTAGAAGATAATTCTAGTAGAGATTGCCTGCGAGGTGTATCAAGGACTGAGACCACTCAGACTCTTAGAGTAAAGGGGGTAGCAGAAGACCCCATATAGATTTAGGTTCCGGCAACCAGCTGCGCTAAGACACACACAGTATGCTGGAAATTTGTAATATGCAAGAAGACAGCACAGCCACCAATAGAAAGGTAAGACAATATCTATCCATCGGAGTAGCCAAGCTATCTGGTTGCGGTGTAGGGCTATCAGCATGTAGTCAATAGCTAGTAGAAGGGGTGCAAGTCCCTTGGTGCTTCCGGGGGACGCCGGCAGACCGGCGGGACGCCGGCAGACCGGCGGCACGCCGGCAGACCGGCGGCACACCGGAGGCCGCTCCAGCAGGGTTTATGGCATTAAGGTAAACACATTAAGGATTCAGGTATAATACCAGCTTGGAGGCTGCCGGCACAGGGGCGGCATGCCGGCGGGAGGCGGCGGCTTTGGCTGCCGGCTTGGTGACCAGTTCATAAGATAATGCAGAATTGGATAGTATACCCAGACTGCCGGCAATCACTGCCGGCACGCCGGAGGCCGGCCTGAAGGGCGGACAACTGAAACTAGGTAATGGATGGGTGGGCCATCGGCTGTACGCCGACGGAAGGCGGCAGCCCTCCGGCACACGGAAGGCTGACGACTAAGGGGAGGGAGGGTATCTCAGGAATGTGTCACCAAGGGAAGGGCGGTATCACCGGCAGTAGAGGCGGCAAGGGACCGGCACCAGGATAGGTAGAGAGACAGAAGGAGGGATTGGAGGGGTAAGATCACATACCCCTCGGGCATCCCACCTGAGTGAGTGTACTCATGATAGGAGTGGGTCCTATCACCCAATGGCAGGGGGCCGGCAGTCGGCCGGGTGCCAGGGTAACCCAAGGGAGGGTTAGGGTACACCCAAGAGGGGGGAACCCCTGTGGACAAATCGCTTCCAGTGGCTAACCCCATAGGACGCTATGAAGGGTATATGTACCAGAGCGGCCTGCTCAACAGGAGTTCAAGATAGCCCTATCGCTCCACCCGAAGGAGGAGTTGTAGGACTAGGGACAGATGTGTATAGGCTAGCCTATGTATAGGCTAGACTATGCCAAGGGATAGGTGGGGAGGGAGAAGAAGAGGGGGTCTTCCATAGGGGAGGCTCTGTACAAAAACGGCCACCAAGGAAGGGAGGACGCTCCCTAGCCTAGGGTAGGTAACCTGAATGAGAACGGTGCCCGGGTACCGTCTCAAACTAAAACAGTACAGAACTAGCCCCCCCCCCCCGAGGCCTAACCTAGATAAGGAGTGTTAAATCCCATGCTAGGTAGGCTGAAAGACACATCGCAAGTTGCATTGAAGGTTAAGTAACCTAACCGAAGCAACTGAGGAAAGACGGGCCGTTCCTCTTTCTCGGACACAACCGTAAGGGGGGTTCATTCCCTTAGGGAGGACAGAGAAGCGATAAATACTCTGATATGGACATGATCCCCCTATATAGCAGGGGGAGCATGGCCACACAGAGGGAACGCCCGTAGGCAGGGGATGAAGGTAGCATATAGGGGTCCTACATTTAGGTTAGGTTAGAAAGGCACACAATCAAACCGATCCCCTATATGGTCCCTGAAGGCGAAAAACACTTGCATCACAGTAAACAGTATGATAAATAATGCCACTATCTTCATAACTTAACCTAGGATCACTGGAATATATCATGCATGAACACTGGTGCTAGGCAATCTGGCCTAGGGGCTAAGCTAGCAATCTAGTATGGGGTCAGGCGATGACCGGATAAGAGAGCGTCAAAACACGATATATGAAGTTCCTAGCTATGAAGACTAAATAACTAACAATATCAATTAGTTAAGAGGCGGGAATAAGCTGTTCAGGCTAGCTAGATAAGGCATGCAAGAGAACAGCAACGCCATAAAATGGCGTGTCCGGTAGCAGCACAGCTCCGCCAGAAAACATGATATATCTCGAAAAGTATAAGTTACTTTACGGTCAGAGCTTATTTACACAATACTGGGACCTGGTACTCAACTTTCCAGTAGAAGGCGAGGCTGAAGGTAGCGACATTACGAAGATGCAAGACGATAAAAAAGCACAGGGGGAAATCCGTGTAAGCAAGGCAGCTACTAGCAGAAGGATGAGGACGGACGTGACGTCATTTAGCAATGGCGCCCGTTTGTTTACATTTCGAGTACCAAAAGTAGCCACGGACGAGTGTAGATGTGGAACGGCTCCCCAGTTATTCTCCGCCCCTCCATATCGAAGTGTTAACTCTATATGGGGTGCAGATAGCTATGTGGCGTGTTAATACATGCGTCCCCAGTTGATATAAGATGTCTTAAAGGGAAACCTTTAGGATACTCGCTCCAGAAGTAAGAATTCTGTGATAACCTGTGGTTTAATTCTCTGGGAATATCCTAGTAGTCAATATACCCAAGGAAGCTACTAAAAAGGAACCTTCCATCAGGACGTCATGGCTTGAGCCCAAAAACATATGTATATATATATATATATGTATATATATATATATATATATATATATATATATATAAATATATAAATATATATGTGTGTGTGCGTGTGTTTGTGTATAAATATGTATATATATATATATATATATATATATATATATATATATATATATATATATATATACTTATGTATATATATATATATATATATATATATATATATATATATATATATATATATATATATATATAATATATATATATATATATATATATATATATATATATATATATATATATATATATATATATATATATATATATATATATATATATATATAAAATACCTTCATCACATAAAAATTTCAAGTCATTTGATCAAGAACTGTTTTATTTATTAGTGAAAATATCGATTTGAAAAGAAATTAGGTACGTTTTTCTCTTCACTAATATGACACCGATTGTATTGAAAACCAAACCATCAAAACATCTATATAGATTGAATAATTCTGTTTGACAGATTTTCTTTTTTCCTTTTTCTTGTTTTCAATGTTTTTTTTCTTCGTCTAAACGTAAAATAATCATGAAAAAAGAGAAAAAAGGAAAATCATAATTCTGTTATACAAAATTATATCTTTCTAATATCGAACAATGAATAAGTGAGAAAAACTTACCTACTTGTGTATAAGTATGTTTTGAATTATGAGCTTCCTAAGCTTTGATATAAATTTTCGTTTTTTTTTTCTTAAACAAATATTACATTATTATAACCTTACTTTGTGCATTTATTGTTTGTTCCTATATGAAGGCTCCCTAAATGAGGTATTTAAAAAAAGTAAATTATTTATTCCTAACTTCATGTATTATTTTCATTACTTATTATTCTAAACAAAATCATAATGAAATTTACACATCTCTTGAAGTATATATTTAAAGGTAAATTCAATCAATAAATCAATTTCTCAAATTCAAAGATAGTGCATATCAAGAGAATAAGATACAGACGCTTAGCAAATATTTCTCTTGTAATGTCGCTAAGAATATTGCCCACCACTACAATATGCTTTGCCTGTAGCATGATTTTACAGAAAGTTCTGTCCCACATTATTTAGACATGAGTAAAAATCCTGCTTTTTTATCGTAACAAGCATTCCAATTATCGCATGGAATTGTGATTTATAGAGGCCTTATATACCAGCATGATGAGAAAATCCTTTGTTAGAAAGTATATATGAGGTGTAGATTACAAGAGTAAGGCCCATACTGTACGTGGCACTAATATCCAAACGGGGTTAAATTTGCCTTCCCTACTGTAGTCGGTGAATCTTATGAACATCAAAATATCTGGGGATTTGAGCTAAATTCCTGATGGAAAGTGAAAGAACTCCATTACTTATTTTTCAGATGAACATTGATATACTGTACATATCTAAAATTATGTTTCAATAAGATCGAATAGTGTGCCTGATTGTACTCTCAAGCGAGAGAACTGTACCCAAAGACAGTGGAAGACCATAGTACGAAGGTTATGACACTCCCCAAGACTAGAGAACAATGGTTTGATTATGGAGTGTCCTTCTCCTAGAAGAGCTGCGTACCATAGCTAAGGAGTTTCTTTTACCACAGACAAGAGGAAAGTAGCCAATGAATAACTACGATAAAGTAGTTTACAAGACTTGATTTCCATACATATGACGAAGGTTATAAATTTCTCTCTTGTGATAACTTACTTGCTTTCATAAATAGTATCACCTTTGCTTCTTATTCCCCTTTTAACCAGCATCACATTTAGGATTTATTCTTCTTTTCCAAGACTCAATGAACATTTTCATTCACATATTTCATCCAATAGCAGTGGCCTTATAAAAATTATGTTTTTAACCTATTTATCATAAATGTTCAATTTAATTGGCAGATTCAGAACTTGATCACCTAACTTCCCAATTCCTGATTTTTTTTTTTTTTCAATTACATCTACTATGAAACTGCTAGCGAAAATGTAATTCGCTATAAGAATTGGATGACTGCTGGCTAGCTTGTTTTTCTCTATATGCTTAATGCGGGATGGGGCATAATAACTTACGTATCAGTCGATTTAAATGTGATTTTTTTTTTACTCCAAGTCGACTGTTTACATTTGAGAGACTGAAGAAGACTTACTGCACATGGGTTTTTTTCCATGGATTACAGAGCTTTTTGTACATTTACAATGACCTATCTGTCAGGTGTTTTTTTCTAAACCAATTAACAGCTTACGAGTAGTTCTTCATAAGTTCCGAGATGTTCTTTTACAACACCTATCCCCACCCTCTTTTCTCTTTAGTTACATCATTTCTTCCATATATCAAGGTTGTTCTCTGAGGGAGTGGGAGACGCATTCCCTCTTTTTTAGAGAAAATAAACGGGCATATAAGTTCCTACAGAACCATAGAGTCATACCTTCAGACGTTCAATGCCCTCCCTGCCAACACCCGTGTATCTTTAGATCTCAAGTTAATCAGTGGGCTTGTAATCGATCAGTCAAGGTTGCTAAGAAGGGAAAGCGACGTGCATGCGGTTTTTCCGTAACTGCATTTAAGGGCACTTTCTTGGAAAAGGCTCACGTTCAAGCATGGGAAATACTGCTATTCGTGAATCATTTCCTTGAAAGGGCCTTTCGCATGGCAATGTCACCTGTAACCTTGGCAGGACATTACAAACTTCGGTTAACTGGAGGTCTTTTTGTTCGGAAGTTGCGGAAAATTACTGCCAGAACTTGCCGGCTATTGGTGGGCCTGGCATTGTCGTCGAAGTGGATGAATCCAAGTTTGGGAGGTCGAAATATAACAGAGGTAGGCCTTTGTCTGGTGTGTGGGTGTTCGGTGGCATGGAGAGCAAAAAAATTCTTGTGGTCCCTTTGGTGGACCAACCAACAAATGGTATATCAAGGCGGGGAGAGTAAGCCACAGTTATTCATGGAAAGGATAAAAAGATCTTGCCACTGCAGGGTATGTGCAACTCACTGTGAATCATTCACAAAATTTTGTGGATCCTAAGACAGGTACACATACTCAAAACATTAAAAGGTTGAGGCGGGATAACAAGAGTTACGTTCTCCGTGGCGGAATTAAAAAGAAATGTTTTATTCACTATTTATCTCGTTATGCCTTTATCCGGCAGGTAAAAATTATTACAATAAGTATTTTAATGTTCAGTTTCATTTTTTCAATAGTTAGCAAACTCAACCATGCTTATTTTTCCAGCACAAGAGGTCCGAGCGCTTACATAATTTCCTGCTTCAAGCTGCCAAACTGTACCCCCATTCATCTACGTCTACGTCTACATCTACAACAGGGTCAGCGATAGTTCTTCCTTTGTCAACGGAAGACCCTGAGCCTTCGGCCTCCCAAACTTAAGGTAAGATTTTATTTGTAAATTGTGATTTTGTTTTAGTTTGTGACTGGGAAGGGGGTCCGTGGGCTTGCCCCCAGTTAGTGTTTGTGACCTGGGAAGGGGGTCCTGGGGCATACCCCCGGCTAGGGGTTGTGACCTGGAAAAGGGTCCAGGGGCTTGCCCCCAACTAGGGGCTATGACTTGGGAATGGGGTCCAGGGGCTTGCTCCAGCTAGCGGATGTGACCTGGTAACTACTAGGCTAGGTTAGGTGGGTTTGTTAGGTTCTGTGTTAAATAATCATGTTTGGCCTGTGTTCAGCCACTTACATGATCCATATATTTTTCCAACTAGTTATCTTGTTCTTATTTTGCATTTTTTACCATTATTATTGCTGTAAATCACTCGTTTATGACAGTTTCCCACCCTAAAAAATCGGTTTCCCACTTAGGTCCCCCATAATTGTCTTTATATAAGGGGATCCAAAAACTCATGAACGGGTGGTTTGCCCCAATAACCAAGTTAAGAAATGCATAGAACTTGTGATAACGAGTGGGAAAAATATATGGTTAATGTATTTCGCTAGAAATGTAAGTATCATATATTTACCAACAACTATAAATGACACATATTACCATATTGAGTAACAGATGCTAGCCTTACAAAGGTGAAGAAACCATTCATTTTCGTGCTCCTGTAGTCCTGTCAAGGGGAGTTCATCAAATGACGTAATGCACCAAGAGGTTTAAAAACTTGACCTCTTTGGTACACGTCTTTCTCTTTTTCCTTCATATTTCTTGCATTATTATTGAATACAATTTAGTGAAACATCAGTTTTACCTAATTCCTACTTATTCTAAAAACAGCTGAACTTTTTATGACAGTAAATGAAACTATACTTTGGTCAATGGTGATTATATTGTATTCTTTTTTATTTATGTATATATAAGGATGTGTATACAAAAAAAAAGTGTTTGTAGAGTGTAATATGGCTTTATATTAATGTTAGGATGGTTTATAAGTGCTTAGATTTATAAAAAGAAAAAAAAAAGTAATCGGAAAAATTTATTAGGTAAATATATACCATAGATTGCTAGATACCGTAAAATTCACTGTGTTCCTGCTACGGCACGAAGGCCTTGAATGGAACAACGACAACAACCAATGGATTACTGTAACATATGCTAATACAAAGCATATATGTATTTATTTCCGTATATTCGTGCTTACTATTTATATAATGCTAAGGAAATCAATGAATGATTTTTCAACTGTAACGGACCCTCCCCAAATTATACAAAGTATAAAAGACTTGTTTGGCAAACATCTACTCAGCTGTACATTTAATTGGCATATGCAGAATAAATGAGAAAGAAAATAACAACAACAATAGTAATAATTTCACCCAATAATTAACGCTAGCATCAACTAAGGAAACTTACCCTTTCAAAGTAAACAGGAAACAGGGTACAATTTTGATTTTGGTTGACTAATTTTCTTTTAAGTGTGTTTGAAATAATTCCAGTTTTCGTTGCTGCATCCGAACTCTTAAAGTTGACGTTTCACCTTCACTGTTTTGTCTCCATTCGTCGTTAATGCTTTTAGACATTAGAATTTTGCTAGGCCCCCTGTCAGGGGAGTGCTGTTCCTTTTATTCCAGATGCTATTAATATCCTCATGCACATACTTATTTTCTTATTTTGACATATTTTGGTAAACACCTGATGAATTCTCCAAAGCTAATATTTTATCATTTCAACAGATATTTAATTATATCCCGTGTGCATATGAAAATTTTATTTGTAATGTAATTACCTAGTTTTTACTAAATATGTCACAAATTTGTTTAAGGTAATTTGATATGATAGGGATGAAAAACTAACAAGAAGCAAAAGCATTTGTTAGAAACGGTAAATTCTAAGATAACATTTGTAATGAATTATGATTGTGAGAGTAAGATTAAGACAGGTTCCTTATATAAGTGTTTTCACGGAAAGGTAGAATAAATAAAAAAACGCATCAGTCGAAAATTTACTGAAAAAACTTTTCATTAAAGAAAATCAATACGGTCCTTTTGTACAACGGTTTTATCATGGGATGAAAGACATTTCAACCAAAAGACCTTTATTATGAACTGGATTAAGATGCAAACTTATGATAAGAAAGAAAGTGAATAAAAGAAAATAACAGTGGAAAAATATGCAGAAAGGGCTAGAGAGAGAGAGAGAGAGAGAGAGAGAGAGAGAGAGAGAGAGAGAGAGAGAGAGAGAGAATGAAATACGCATCAAAGGGAGTTCAGTAAACACATTTCTGCTAAGAGCGATAAATTATCTTAATTTGCAAGTGATAGAAACTATGGAACTCTAAAAACAATATATCCACTCATATCTTGGTAGAAAAAAATATCTATATATTATTGAAATAGAATCAGAGAGTTTTCCTGTAGTGGTTATATGTAACGATGTAGGTCCTACAAACGTTAGTTTATGGAATTTTTTAGGCATAAGTGTGTATAATTTGATAACTGAAAATCCAACAACACCAATGGCGTGATTTTTGTCTTCGTTGATATTCCATGTCTCATGAAACCAATAAGAAAATCATATCTTCGATAATGGTTTTCAGTAAAGTGACAGTGAATTTGTCCACTGATGTTCGGAATGAGAACTCATAAAGAGAAATAAAAGCGATATGAAAACATCATAAAAACTTGGAGAAAAATATAAATGTCAGTGACTTTCAGCGTATGTATATAAAATTAGCTGTGCATCTGACATCAGAAACGACTACGAAATCGCTTAAATATTTTTGTAGCAAATAATTATTTTTAGATAAACATTGGGAAGAAATAAGTCACAATATTTCTCGAGTTTCGCACGATAAGATCTTCAGAAATTAATATGAGTTGCACTTACAAAATAGGATAAAATTATGAAATGCATAACACACAATGAAATCAATTAATGTAATTAGAAATAATTGTCTTTATTCATTCCAAATAGGAGTGACATTTTCTTGTGAATCTTTGCCAAAATTTTTAGAAATGGTAAAAATTATATTTAATATATAATTTTATTGACATATAGAATAAATCAAGATGTACTTGAGCATTTCCTTACATTTTTGTGACAAATGGAAGTATGATATCAGCACCCAGCGTCAGTTATAGTTATACATAGTGTTAAATCTCATCTATTAGAGAAGGACAGTTACCTTACGTGGTCATAATATAATACAGATTCCAATTGCAAAAGAGATAATGTAACATCTGGATCCTTTTCATTTCTTGATAATAAATCTCTCTCTCTCTCTCTCTCTCTCTCTCTCTCTCTCTCTCTCTCTCTCTCTCTCTCTCTCTCTCTCTCAAGATGACAAATCACTACAACTTGAACTAAGGCTATCTGCGATATTTTGTTTGCCCGATGAAGGAAATGATGCAACAGAAAGTATAGAGAAAGTTGATAATGAACAAACACCTGGATGATGCAATATAGAGAGGAGGTCTTGACTATTTCGCCGGTTTCATTGCCCATAAGTTTCCTTAATATACAGATCTTGTGTCTAATGTATTAAAGGGAGACAGTTCGTGGACAGGTATAATTAGCAGAACAAATAATGAATTAGTGATGCCATTAAGAATGTTTAATCTGATATAGAATATTGAAACATCTTTAAACGTTATCATGGGGAAAAGAGTCTAAACATGAGAACAGAGTAGTAAAAATTTAACATTAGATATTCAAAAGGTAATGGGATTACCACTTTGTTTAGTTATGTATTTTGTTCGTTGTCAATTATTTTTTTAGAAAAATTATATTAATTAAAGAAATAACTTCCGCAAGGAAAATAGTTTTTAAAGTTAAAAGGCTGTAAAATGTGATAATCATGATTATTTATTTTTTTTATGTGTATTTGTATAAACATAATTGAATAGATTTGTTTTTTCTCAATTTAGTTTTGAGTTATCAGTAGATGATTAGTGAAAATTGTATCTAAATATGCATGCGCATTGTTTATTTATACATTAGGTGAAAAAGTATCGCCATAAAGAATTTGAATAATATTTGTTCATTCATGATATGCAACTTTTTAAACC
>NC_090737.1:53850978-53865978 GCF_036898095.1 Palaemon carinicauda
CGCAGCATGCGCTGTCTCCAAAGGTGATCTCCGATATTGGGACCCGCAGGTATGTACCGTGTGCACAAACCTGATTGCTGAGGCTTTTGATTCCCCTAGGACGGCGGAGTCAAGGGATGTAGCAAGGGAGAAGCTTCGTGCCTGGGTAATGGGTTTCCAGAAGAACACCTCTGGGCCCTATCTTCCAAGAGTGAAGATGAGGGCTTACCTTTTCCCCAGAGCGTCAGCTGAGGCAGTGATTCCCCAGCCTCAAGTGGAGGTACCGGTAGTTCAGATCCCTGTGGATGCTGAAGTCGCGGTCGCCCTGCAGGACATCCAGTTGGATGACAGGATGTCGGAGGTGTCCGAGCGTCTGGAAGAGGACCTTCTGGCAGAAGACCAGGATGAAGATCAGGCTCCAGACATTGAAGAGGAAGACGCCGACGAGATGTCGGCTACTCCGGTTCAGGCCTCTGAACCTATTCCCTCAACATCTTCCGCTCTCCCAGAAGAGCTGGAAAAGACCCTTTCCTCCATCGTTGGGATGATCCAACATATGCAGAGGGAGAATAATGAGAAGGCGGCTGCAATGGAGCTGGAGATGCGGAGAATTGCAGCATCACGTGGGCCCCAGAAGAGGCTCAGCGTGAAAGACCTTCCCTTGTGCTCTGATGCTAACCCTTGGAGGTATGCTGAGCACATGCCGATGACGACTGGAAAGATCGTCATGTCGGAGAAGTTGGGCTCAGTTCCCCTTGAGGAGGTGGAATTCTGGCCCAGCAAGGGGTCGTATCCGGACTGCTATGTCCGTCTGAGGAAGGAACCAGCTTCAAAGGAGGAGACAGAGCCGAAAGAGGTCATAGTTATGGACCATGCTAAGGCTCAAGCTTTACTATCGTGCTCGATGAAAGAGAGGGGCTTCACAAACTCAAAGGTTCCTGCTTTGAGTAAGAAGCACCCTTCCTTTGTG
The DNA here is from genome assembly GCF_036898095.1 of Palaemon carinicauda. Lineage (NCBI taxonomy): Eukaryota > Metazoa > Arthropoda > Malacostraca > Decapoda > Palaemonidae > Palaemon > Palaemon carinicauda. Next base: position 53,851,928 of record NC_090737.1, read on the forward strand.
TCCTCTCCTGCTAGAGCCTTCCCCTTTATGCTGAAAGGGTTTGCGGCTGTGCTAAAAACAGTCGAGGCTGGCAAGCCATGCCCCTCCTTGGAGGAGTGTAAACCTTTGTCTCTGGCCCTACCCTTGGACCACAAGGACTGGAAGGACATCCATCTGACCTTCTCAGTCGGGAAGTTGGAGGCTGACATTGCCGGACGTCAGTTCGGTGAGAACCTCCCCAAGCTGTCTGATTTTCTTTTGCGAAGGGAGCTCGAGACGAAAGAAAGACTGGCTGCCTCAATGTCTCTTCGAACCACTCTTGAGACAATGGCAAGTGACCCAAAAGGTTCATGAGATGTTCATGGTAGTGGCTAAGATTCATCTGGCCACAGTGACAAAGGACCTTTACAGCTTCATCAAGGCGAGGAGAGCTTGTAGGGAGTTCGTGTTCGCCTCGGCTGCGGTGAAGCACGAGCCAAGGAAACTAATCTCCTCCAACATTTGGGGAAAAGACCTTTTCCCTAGCGAATCGATCAAGGAGGTTGTAGATAAGGCTGCCACGGAGAATAGAAACCTTCTCCAGAAGTGGGGCTTATCTCTCAAGAGAAAGTCTTCCCCGGATGAGGGTCCCCAACCAAAGAGGAAGACTAAGAAGACTAGGCTACCCTCTCGGCCAGCCAAGCCATTCAGACAGCAACAGCAATTGCCTATGCCTTCAGTGCCCCAGATGGTGGCACAAACCCCGACCACATTCCAGTGGGTACCCCAAGCCGTGTCGACGCAGTCCCCGGCATTTAACCCAACGTTCGAAGGGCAGTCAACTACCTTTCGAGCAAAGCCTAGAGGAGCAGCCAGAGGCTCGTCTAGGCGCCCCTCAAAGGGGGAGGGGATTCAGGGGTGGTCGCGGTCAGGGAGGCAAGACCTCAGGACAGCAGTCAAAGTGAGGTGATACCAGTAGGAGGGAGACTTCAGAATTTTCAGGATCGGTGGACCTTCGATCCCTGGGCCCACAGCCTACTCAAGAATGGACTGGGTTGGAGCTGGTACAGCACTCCACCCCCGTGCCCTCGATTTTTCCAACACTCCACCCCCCGTTCTGGAGGAGTACATTCAAGAACTGTTGGATAAAAAAGTGATCCGAAGGGTAAAGTCCATCAAATTCCAAGGGAGGCTGTTTTGTGTTCCCAAGAAGGACTCAGAAAAACTCAGAGTCATTCTGGACTTGTCGCCACTTAACAAGTTCATAGTGAACTGCAAGCTCAACATGCTAACACTGCAACACATAAGGACCTTATTGCCCAAGAGGGCATTTACCGTCTCCATAGATTTGTCAGACACCTATTGGCACGTTCCAATCAATCGCCGTCTCTCCCCCAACCTAGGGTTCAAGCTACATTGAAGACTCTATGCCTTCAAAGCTATGCCATTCAGGCTAAACATAGCCCCAAGGATCTTCACAAAGCTTGCGAGCGTAGCTCTCAAACAATTACTCCTAAAGGGAATCCAGGTGGTAGCCTACCTGGACGACTGGCTGGTGTGGGCAGCATCCAAGATGGAATGCTTGTAAGCTTCTCTGCAGGTGATCCAGTTCCTAGAGTATCTAGGCTTCAAGATCAAAAGAAAAAAGTCTCGACTTTCTCCATCTCAAAAATTCCAGTGGTTGGGAATCCACTGGGACCTAGTGTCACACCGATTCTCCATCCCGGCGAAGAAGAGGAAGGAGATAGCTGGTTCTGTCAAGAGACTTCTGGATTCCGAAAGGATATCAAGACGCGAACAGGAGAGAGTGCTGGGTTCTCTCCAGTTTGCTTCAGTAACAGACCCGGTGCTAAGAGCACTGCTAAAGAATGCAACCGGAGTTTGGTGAAATTATGCATCAAACGCAAAAATACTCGAAAACTTCGTACTCCCCTAATAGAGATTAAACACTTCAGAAGGCTAAGTCACGTGCATAGAAGAAAAACTACAAGAGAATCAATACTTTACCCATATTAATAATATAACTTTGCCCCTTTCGTAATATTAGTTAGTATAAACCACCACGTGTCACTACAATTCCAGGAGACACACCGGTACGTAAGAAACTAAATAGCCAAGTACACTTTTAAAAGGATCTAAACAACAGAACTTTACACTTATTAGAAAACCAAGGAAGATAAATACAAAAACATCAAACTTCCTGATCCAACCAACGCCGCCATCTATTGTTTGATCTGCGCATCTCAAGCGAAAATAGATACAAATAAACAAAGTTGTAACATACCTCCCACTTTAAAATCTTCATTATAACCAATGAGGATAAACAAAAATTACAACTCATGATATAACAAAGACAAATATCTACATAACAGGATGCCAGTATAAAAAATCTGCACGGAAATTATCCTTTCCCTTGATGTCTTTCACATGTAGATCATAATCTTGCAAAGATAACCACAAACTCGTTAGTCTCTTATTCTTAGTCTTCATTCTCTGCAAGAATTTAAGCGGTTCATGACCAGTATACACTCCAATGGTGTATGGGGACAAATGAAGATAAGTATCAAATCTCCCCAAAGCTAAAAGTAAACTAAGAGCTTCCTTTTCTATCGTAGAGTAGTTAGGCTGATGGGGTTTAAACTTTTGCAAGCTGTACATCACTGGATGTAATAAGGAATCTTTGCTTCTCTGGAGGAGAACTGTTCCAGCTCCAATCTCACTGGCATCCACTTCAAGGATAAACGGACTTCCAAAATCAGGAGATTTGAGAATTGGGCTTGAGACTAACAAAGTCTTAGCCTTGTCGAATGCCTCCTGGCACTCTGAAGTCCACAGGAACTTTTTCTTGCTGCTTGTCAGATCAGTCAATGGAAAAACAAGTTCCGAGAAATTCTTACAGAATCTTCTGTATTACCCGACCGTCCCTAAGAAGCGCTGAACTTCCTTCCAACAGGTAGGTTCCTTCACTTTTAAGATGGTGATCACCTTGGCATTAACGGGTGCGACTTCTCCAATCCCAACAACGTATTCGAGATAATGAATTCGGGCATAACCAAAGTCACTCTTGGCCAGATTCAGGGTAAGGTTTGCAGCTTTCAACCGAGCGAATACCTTCCTTAACGTCACTAAGTGGCTATCCCAAGTATCTGTAAAAACAATAATGTCATCCAAGTATACTGCAACATTTGATAAATCCTTCAAAACATCAATCATCAGCCTTTGAAATATAGCTGTAGCATTCTTTAATCCAAAAGGTAATACTTTGTATTGAAAAAGTCCACTAGGTGTTACAAACGCAGTTATGGGTTTTGAGGATTCTGACAATGGTAGTTGAAAGTAACATTTAAGAAGATCTATTCGAGATATAAATTTCGATGAGCTTACCATGTCAATAAGATCGTCAATTCTGGGTATCGGATAAAAATCAGACACAGTAAGTTGATTTACCTGACGATAATCTGTGCATGACCAATATGTACCATCTGATTTTCCTACTTGTACGCATGGGGATGACCGTGGACTATGGCTGGCTTCGGCCAAACCATGTTCTAGCAAGAAATCTACCTCTTTTTTCATGATGGTCTTCTTGTATGGAGATACTCGGTACGGAGCGCTCTTAACTGGAGCTGAGTAGATCTTAAGCTGTATCTCAACTTCCACAAGACTCGTTTGTGTTGGTATGTCTCCACAAATCGCTGGGAAAGATTCCAACCACCTTTCTTTATCCTGCAATTGAAGAGAGGTTAAATGATGTAATTTAGATTTCAGGTGGTTAATAGTGTCAGAATTGGATAATCGAACATCTGTTTTTATAAGATGGTTATCAGATACTTGATCAGAAGACTTTTCAACAAGACCCAAGCTAGCAACGGCAATACTTTCTTCAGTTTTCTCCTTAGTAGAATAAAGTTTTAATCGGTTTATATGTACCATTTTTCGATCTATCTTCTTACCTGGAGTACATATTTCATATAAATTCTGATTCTTACTCATCACAGTAAATGGTCCTTCATATCTGCTTTCAAAGGTTTTTTTCACAGGAGCTAACATCAAAACTCTATCTCCTACTTTAAATTCTCTCCTCTTTGCTTTACTATCAAAGTTTTTCTTCATAGAATGCTGAGCTTTAAACAAATGTTGATGGGCAAACTTACGCATATACTAAAGTTTTTCTCTTAACTTAGTTGCATAATCTCCCAAACTGACACCTTCACTATAGTCTAACCAGGTGTCGTATAATACTTTAAGTGGTCCTCTAATTGGTCTTCCATAAAGTAATTTGGCGGAAAAAGATCCAAGACTTTCCTGATAAGTATTCCTCACAGCATATAAAACAAACGGTAATCCTTCCTCCCAGTCTTTGCCAGTTTCTTCACAAAACTTAGTCAGACCTTTTTTAGCGTCTGGTGAAAACTTTCAAGACAACCTTGACTTTGAGGATGATATACTGTGGACATAGAATGTTTAATACCCATTACTTTCATTACTTCCTGAAATAATGTAGACGTAAAATTAGTTCCACGATCGGTCTGTACAATCCAAGGTATTTCATATTGGGTGAAAATCTTAACTAGATGAGGAATTAATGTTTTAGCAAAAATATTTTGCAGAGGTACAGCATCTGGATACCTTATGCTACTGCACATAACCGACATCAAATACTGGTTTTGTTTCTTAGACTTAGGCAATGGACCAACACAGTCCAAAATTACTTTCTCGAATGGAACATTACATACAATCCGGGGAGATAAAGGTACTGGCTTTATAGGCTGATTAGGTTTACTTACCTTTTGACAAGTATCACATACTTTACAGAATTTCTTTACATCTTCTCTTATTTCACGCCAATAAAAATATTGCAGAATATTGAGTGTAGTCTTCTTCACTCCAAGATGGGCAGATGTATTCACATGGGCAATCTGGATTATTTCTTCTCTCAATCCTAAAGATACAACTAATTGGTACTTCACGTCCCATGAGGCATTAGTAGGCGTAGAAAGTGCTCTGTACTTTCTCATCAGTATTCCTGTCTTGAAATACCAAGTGGCTTCCGTAGCGATTTCACTCTCTGAAACCGCTCATTAGCTTGAGCAACTCTAATATCAAATTCCTTCATTTCAAACAGATTATGAAACTCTGAATCCAAAATGTTACACTCTAGTAAAAGAGATTCACAAACCTCCACAATAGTGTTGTCTAGCTTACAACCATTTTCATTGTTGACTTTACCTACCTTGTCTTCTCTCAGAGGAGAGTTTCACTGCTCTAGCTCCTCTACTACAACACCTGCTGCGACATCAGCATGAACAGCATCTGTACAAATCAAATTCTTTGCAGTATCCAAAGTCTTCAGGCTGTGTTCAACGACACATGACTGAAACATGGCTTTCTCTTCTAGGTCTTTCACTGGATTTTCAATCAGAGGAGTATCCACAACAACAGAGTCTGAAATCACTCTGGAACCAGCGATATCCTTTCCTAATAGAAAATCAATGTTAGGTATAGGTAATGAGTCAACAACTCCTACAACAGTATTCCCTATAAACAAATTACAATTTACATGCAAATTTGCTCTGGGTACTGTAGTCAGTCCACCAATGCTCTTCAGAATTACACTCCCTTGAGTAAACACTTCAGAAGGCTAAGTCACGTACATAGAAGAAAACATACAAGAGAATCAATACTTTACCCATATTAATAATATAACTTTACCAGTTTCGTAATATTATTTATTATAAACCATCACTTTTCACTACATTTCCAGGAGACACACCGGTACGTACGAAACTAAGTAGCCAAGTAAACTTAAAAGGATCAAAACTACAGAACTTTACACTTATTAGAAAACCAAGGAAGATAAATAGAAAAACATCACACTTCCTGATCCAACCTATGCTGCCATTTATTGGTTGATCCGCTCATCTCAAGCAAAAACAAATACAAATAAATCAAGTTGTAACAATATATATATATATATATATATATATATATATATATATATATATATATATATATATTATAAATATATATATATATATATATATATATATATATATATATATATATATATATATATATATATATGTATATATATACATATATATATATATATATATATATATATATATATATATATATATATATATATATATATATATATATATATATATATATATATATATATATATATATATATATATATATATATATATATATATATATATATATATATTAACTGAATATATGACAAAAGTAATGAAAATATGAAAGGGAACTAGATATTATCACTACTGAATCATCTAAGTATAAAAGAAACTTCATATTCCTAAAACTACGGATTTTTTTTTCTTATTCACGAGTAGCTTCGTAAAGCATTATAATAATCTTTCCTCAATATTTCTAATCACTTTATCCATTTTATTCTTAATCCATGGGGGTAAAAGGGTTAATAGAAGTTTAAAATTTAATTTAGTTGTAAATGTTCCATGAAAATATAACTATTTGTAATTTCTTAGGAGTTTATAAAATCCTGAAATGGTCTTGGATTCTTTATTTTTGATAGTGTCTTCCTTTCTCCACTTTTTTTATCAGTCGGATGCCGAGTCCTTCTGCAATATACGGTTTATAGAATAATAGAGCGTCAGAGCATCTTCAGTCAATGATGTGTGGTGATAGATATCTGCTCTTTTAGTGAAAAGTATTTTTATGTGAACCAGCAAAATATGGCTCAGAATGTAGTTTTGTATATATATGTTTATGAAATTAGTCTTTGATGCCAAAATAGAACACAAATAACGTGTATTTGGACATACGATAACGAAGACCATTTAAAGGAAACGTTGGTGTATCGTGCAGGATTATGTAAAAGCCATTTGCTTAATCTTTATTCATAATCATTCTAGTTTTGCTTCCATAAAAATAATATTTGAGGTTTTGTTAAAGGTTAGGAAAATACCGCAAAACAATATTCATAGAAAAATCTTTAAGCGCTGAAGAAAATTATTGCATGATTCAGATATTGATGTAATTCTATATTCATTGGGCCCAAAAAATACTTCATATTGAACATAAATCATTTTATTGATCATTATATACCAGAATTAATAGTTTTCTTAATATTAACTTCCAATTAAATCAAAGCCATTTCCTAGCAGGATGAAATAACAATTATTGGATGCTGCTGGGTTGAATGGAGTTTACTATTCACGAAGTCATGTGATCAAATCACCAATTCAAATCATGGGAAGCAGAAACGACCATTTTCAGTTGGGCAACAACGATTTTCCTAATTCACCAAGTGATGTATTCCAAGAGAATAAATTTTGGTGAAGTAAATGAGAATTTTCTTTTTGTTTTATTATTCGTTTTTCCTCTTTTGTCCTCCGAAGTCTTTTCTGATAACCACTTTTAAAACAATTAATTTTTATTTTGTCAAATATTTCTAGGAAAATAAGTAAGAACTGCGAGTATTGGATAAGGATGATGTAAAATCTTATGGTGACCTGAATGAAAAGGTTTATTATATAGAATGACGAGTGTACATACCCCGTTGACAATATATAAAAAAAAAAAAAAAAAAAAAAAAAAAAAATTCTTCGCAGCGATGTTGATCATTAATTTTCCTTATAAGATGTAAAATCTTTTGTTAAATGCTGCTAAATATTTACTTTCCGATCATTGATAATACAAGTGAAAGCATATATCTTATGTGAACCTTTCATTGGTTATTAAACTGTATCAACGGATCACGTTTGTTGCTTTTCAATATTGCCAGAACAATTCTCCCTGTCATTGAAATGAATCGAGTAATCGAACCTTTCCTCCATTTTTCATAACGTAAATTGCTATTTAATGTATTTGAAAGCGGCATCTGTTTATCGCTTCCAGCTTTTTATAAAAACCCTTCTCTCTCTCTCTCTCTTTCTCTCTCTCTCTCTCTCTCTCTCTCTCTCTCTCTCTCTCTCTCTCTCTCTCTCTCTCATGTAGTAACTGCAGCTTTCTATCATTTTTTTCATCCGTTCTAGTTAAGAATAATTTTTTAATGGCAACATTTGTAAGTTTTAGAATATTGCTGTATTTTTTTTTTCTTAGGATGTATGGTTCACTTAAAATTCAGATATCTGATAGCTGGCCTTCATATCTTTTTCCTTCATGTTGCATAATATTTGTAAATACCTTTTACACACATGCTATTTTACCTTAACTTTTATCGATTCTTACGACAGTTGCTCACCTTATACAGCTTTGGGACGCTGTATGAAAAAAAGAAAATCTATTTTCTTCTATAGCTTATTTTTCATATAAAACTAGCTGCAACTCGTGACGGATGTTGTTTTTGAAATCGGTATTTTCCATCGTTGCTGTTGCTCACTATCACGCAGTTCACTGTAATGTTGTTACATTCAACAACAAATTTAAAAAGGCTACTAGTAATTTACGACGCCGCCGAAAAATGGCCTCTAACGGATATCGAAAAATAGCTACTGTGTCTTTTCTATTGCAAGTATAAATAAAAAAAAAAAAATTATGAATGTAGTTCACCTAACACCCAGCAAAGCCTGTAAAAATCATATGGATATCTTTAAGACTTAGTAGTTGTTTGCTGCTCCTCACTGATTTTTTCAGCAAAATATCATCACTTACAAACAAAAGGGACAGTCAGGTAAGAACATGAAAACTGGCAAAAACATAGCTTATATTATTTTGAATAATGTCCTAAAATTTCATTCGAATATAATAATTGGTACAGAAGTTATGGACCCCGCCGCCGAAAATACCCCCCACCCCCACCATCCGGCGACAATAAGGGGGAATGACTGGGCTATGGGTCGATGGTATTCGTTCGTGAAAATTTTGTCATTCAATATAAGGTCCCTAACTTTGTTCGCGACAATAATAGAAAGAGTTACCTTTTTCTGCCCATGTCCAAATTTTTACCAGATATCTAATGGGTTTTATTACAATTATTAAGAAATATATGATATTTAAACCGTTTCCTTTATATGGTTTTCAACCTCAGTGTTAGAATAATCTTTCTTGTGAAGATTATGATGTGTATGTCTCAAAAATGTTCAAATAATTACTGTGCTATTAATAGTGATAGTAGTATTTATTATTATTATTATTATTATTATTATTATTATTATTATTATTATTATTATTATTATTATTATTATTATTGCGTGGTAATTGCTCACGGTCATATATACATATGTATCAAATACATAAATGAAGGATAATTTTCAATGAATCGACTATTACGCATAGAAATCTAAAACGGTATATTTTCACTGCTGTACAGGAAGGCTCAGTATCAAATATGTGGGCTATTAAGTGAATGTCAAAGCAATAGTGACCTCATAAAAAAAATGTTATATGTTAATATTGTGAAAGTATTGTCATTAACTGGAGGGGAATAATTTTAGTGATATCCTAGGGAATTACTTGTATATATAAAGTTTTCGCACAATAATAATTATAAACATTTTACGGCCAAGGTTTGGGGTACCACGTGACAATGATGTGTAATGCGTACCCCAAGTTAGGAATATGGAAATTTAGTTTTGGATAGAGGAGGACTTAACTCTGGAAGTTCAACTATGACGGTCCTTCAGAAGGAAGATATCATAAAAGTCGAGGGTTTCTTTAGCTCTGTTCTCTTTGACATCTTTGAACTCTTTTATTTTTTCTGAACTGTTCTTACGGAGCTAAAGGGATAATAACTAGTACTAAATGTTTGAATTTCTTCAACGAAATGAATTATTGAGAACTATGTATATATTTCTGTATAGTCACTCAGATTAACTAAACAGTAGCCTAAAATTTAACTTAAGAAATTAAATGTTACTAAATCCACTGATGGGGTAAACAAAATGACAAAAATCTGAATTGATAGATCTGAATAGATTACATTAGTGAATTAACTCCTAAATTTAAGAAAAAAAAAAACAATAGAAAATAAAAGAAGAAAAATCTATGAAAAGGCATCATTCAGCAGCACAAATTAATTAAAAGAAAAATAGTGAAAATATCCTTACAATTTTAACGAAAGAATATCTTGCCCTGTCAGTACCTTTTGTTTAAACAACGGAGTAATCTACTTAAAAAAAAAAAAAAAAAAAAAAAAAAAAAAATCAAGAGAACCTCATATCTAATTTTAAGTTTAGATAAGAAGTAAAATAAAAAGAAATGAATATTTAAATGATATTATATACCACGATATAATGTAGAATACTATGTGTGTGACCAAAGAAAAGAATTAAAGAGAGGTGATAGCGATAAAATGCAGAAATACCCAAAAAATATACGGATTAATTACATAATAAACTGTTGAAAAAGAAAAAAAAAAGTATTAGGCAAGAAAAAAGAGACGGAAAAGGATAAGAAACCCATATTCAGTAAGGATAAAGTATATATTTATTGAAGTGAAGAAGTCGTTACCATGAACCGATTCAGTGCAAAATGAACGGGAAGATTAAAAGGATGTAAATTTTAGTGTACAGAGAAGAAGTAAATATGAGGCTCAAAAAGGGAGGAGAGAACTTGGAGCTAAAAAAAAAAAAATAAAACTTTTGAATGAATGATTAGGATGAGGTAATGAAAAGACTTAAAAGGAAAGATATAAAATACGTAAAGCAAAATATTGTCTTATGTTATGGAGAGGTATAATAAAAACAACCTTGCTAATAAAAAAAGACTTTCCAAAAAAAGAGTTAAGATTCATATACAGATAAATGAAAAAGAAAGACAAAAGAGCTCAATCGTTGATGTTTATATGAATCATAGCGTTAAATTGAAAAGCTAAATAAAATGCTGGAAAATCAAGGAAAAATTATGAAAGTCCTTGGATATAAAAAGGAATGACGTCAAGAGAAAAGATTTATAAGTGAATATACAAGTACATACTCTCATGCACACACAAACATATAAATATATATATATATATATATATATATATATATATATATATATATATATATATATATATATATATATATACACACATATAAATAGATATATATATACTATATATATATATATATATATATATATATATATATATATATATATATATATATATATATATATATACACACATGCATGTATATACGGTATATATACATATATATATATATATATATATATATATATATATATATATATATATATATATATATATATATATATAAATATATATATATACACATATATATACATACATATATATATATATATATATATATATATATATATAATTATACTGTGTATATGTATATTCATATATATATATATATATATATATATATATATATATATATATATATATATATATATATATAAGCCAGAAATACCTCATTATCAAATTCACCCTACCTTAGGATCAGAGACTTAAGAAGGTATTAATTTTTTGATAACAGCTTCTAGTCGGCCAAGGATTCGACCCCTGACTAAATAAAAACTGAGGTAATAGTAGACTCTATTTTTACCACAAAGCATCAAAGAGATAAAATTTGATTACAACTCTTCCATAGGCCTACATATACAAGTCAAATTCAGATTTTACACTTAGAATTTAAATAAGCCCATCTCTACCAATGTAGACCGTTTTTTTTTTTTCTAGTTATTTAACATTCACCTAAATATAATAGATAGTAGCCCATAAGATTCTTTCATAAATCTATTCCTGACATTAAATCATCGGTACTGTTCTGGCATCTTTTTCAGCGGCAGCATAGCTAGGTTTACGCGTCATCCTTCTTTGTGACAAAAGAGAACGCTATGGAGCAAAAATGAAGTTTAAGATACAATATTTTATTTCCTAGCCAAAGGATATATCACAGAGACATCTAAGGTTTTGGGAACGCATTGGCATCTTCAGGGTTAAGCCCGGTACACACAAGGATTCATGATGCGCGCAGTATTGCATGGATGCGTTGAAAAACGATTTTTTTTTTTCAACAAGAAACTGCACCACCAACGTGTGATGGGTCGGCCCGATTTCCGTGGAGGATGTTCCCTCAGCTCTCCCGTGCTAATGGCTAACTTGCTGTTTTCCATTGATTGGACAAGGGCCAACGCTTCTTTTTATTTTAGTAATAATTTAAATCATAATAATAGCAATATCAGGGTTAATATTAATAATAATTCAAATAATAATAACAGTAGAGTCCCCTGGTAGAGTAAATCATCAACATTCATCATCTCTCAATGAAAGCTGAACTGCAACTAGGCAGCTAGCGTGTGAAAACAAGTGAGCAGTGTTGCAGTAGTTTGGCCGCGTCAATTTTTTAATACCGCTACTGCAGCACGAGGCTGATACATGAATCGTAGTGTACTGGGCTTTAGAGTTCGTGAAGAAACCCACGCTAAGTTAGCATTCTTCGTTGATGTAGAAGAAAATTATTCAGATAAGATCTTCAAGACCGACAACTAAGCGGTCGTTTAAAACGAAGAGTTTTAAGTGATTTTCCCCCATAATATAACACTGCCAAAATTACTGTAATTAAGCATCTTGGTGTAACAACGTCAGAATGCTGAGAAGAGAAATGTAGTATTGAAACAAAAAACGACTGGGCTGAAGTGGATTATGTGATAAAAATCCCAAATAATCCCCACATTATGAAAATAAGGTTTGAAACACCGAATATAGCACAGGGAGCTATAAAAGAAGGCCTCTTCAAAGCCTACCAATGTTTACCAAGTCAATAGTTTGAACTAGAAAAATTTGTGAAATTGTAATTTTCCTATAAATGCTATTCTGATGCGCATCTGTGTGAGGAATGTTCTAAGAAAAAAAAAAAAAAAAAAAAAAACTTTAAATATGCTCTCAATGCTCATAATATGACCACATACATAAAGCATGTACTGTATAGACAATGCAAAGAAATGTGTCATTTGTAACCAACAACGTAGAACTTTAGCAGCAAAATACGCAGTGGGAAAGGGTCTAATTAGAAAGAAAATGCAAGAAATAATGGTGATCAGATATGCAACATCTACTAAAAACAACGATACAGCTACCAATACAGCGAGGTGTCAGGTTAATGCAAATTGTCTTTTAAACAATATGCGATATGACAAAAGAATTGCGACTCTAAAAAATATAGCAATAGAATTGGGGCAGCGTCAAGGAAGATTCTACCCTTCAATAAAATACAAAATTTTAACAGATAATAATTTACCAACAAAGCATTTCTCTGATGAAACAATAAATAACATAGAAAATAACATGAAGAGGAACAAAAGATAAGAGGAAGTGAGTTTCAAGAATTTCCTAATAAATAACAGGATATGCAGTATTTCACACAACAAAGAAAGTACAATGGAAGATTTAGAAGAGGACGCAGCTAATGGAGATTTCATACCCGGAAATTAACCTACTTCGGACGTAAACTCACCAATTCCTCCAGTGGGAGATGTAAGAACTATGCAAGAGGAACAACCTGAAACAAAAAAAAAAAAAAAAAAAAAAAAAAAAAAAAAAAAAAAAAAAAAAAAAAAAAAAAAAAATATAAGCCTCTGTATAAAAAAGCATAGGTCTCTCCAACCTTCCCATTTTGTAAGATCCACAAGTATTTACTTCAGTGTAAAAAATACTACGGCCATGACCATGAATACCAGAAAACAAAAAGTAAAAGAAAAATAAGCACTTATTCTCTTCGTAATAAAAAAAAGTACTTTTATATAGAAAGAAAAATGTGGTCAAATGACATTCTATATCACTCTTACTAATACTTATCTTTTCAAACTATTCCTTACCATGGTTAGTAAACTAACTACCTTCCCTTTTCTATACCCATCATTCTTTTTAGCTATACAAAATAAGTAAAATAAAAATATAATACAAGGTTTCCACTCTCAAGCAAGAATTAATCACGTTGCTAAAGATAGTAGTTCAGTGGTTTATTGATACAGCAAAAGATAAATATCCTCTCTCTTCCTAAATATTATTCCTCTAATGTGAAGAAATTTTAAATAACAATTTATGTTATGCATATAGGAAATCCAGTTAAATCAATGGAAAATAAGAAAACTAAAATTTAGATTTGTAACGAGAGAGAGAGAGAGAGAGAGAGAGAGAGAGAGAGAGAGAG
>NC_090737.1:53870978-53875978 GCF_036898095.1 Palaemon carinicauda
AGACCTCCTGGCAGAAGCCCAGGATGAAGTTCAAGCCCCAGACGTTGTAAAGGTAGAGGTCGACGAGGTGTCGGCTACACCGGTTCAGATTCCGGAGCCTATTCCCTCAACATCGGCCGGTCTCCCAGTAGAGCTGGGACAGGCCCTCTCTTCTATTGTTGGAATGATCCAACAAATACAGAAGGAGAATCAGGAGAAGGCGGCTGCAATGGAACTGCGAATGCAGTGCCTTGCAGAATCACATGGGCCCCAGAAAAAGCTCAATGTGAAAGACCTTCCCTTGTGCTCAGATGCTAACCCATGGAGGTATGCTGAGCACATGCCGATGACGACTGGAAAGATCGTCATCTCGGATAAGCTGGGCTCAGTTCCCCTGGAGGAGGTGGAATTCTGGCCCAGCAAGGCATCATATCCGGACTGTTATGTCCGGCTGAGGAAGGAACCAGCTTCAAAGGAGGAGACAGAGCCGAAGGAGGTCATAGTGATGGACCATGCTAAGGCTCAAGCTCTACTTTCATCCTCGATGAAAGAGAGGGGCTTCTCTAACTCAAAGGTAGCCGCATTGAACAGGAAGCTCCCTTCCTTTGTGTCCTCGCCTACTAGAGCCTTCCCCTTTTTACAGAAAGGGTTTGCGGCTGTACTAAAAGCAGTCGAGGCCGGCAAGCCTTGCCCCTCCCTAGAGGAGTGTAAACCTTTGTCGCTGGCCCTGCCTATGGACCACAAAGACTGGACGGACGTCCATCTTACGTTCTCAGTTGGAAAGTTGGAGGCTGATATTGCCGGACGTCAGTTCGGCGAGGACCTCCCTAAGCTGTCTGACTTTCTTTTGCGAAGAGAGTTCGAGACAAAAGAAAGACTGGCTGCCTCAATATCTCTTCAGACTACTCTCGAGACGATGGCAAGTGACCCCAAGGTCCATGAAATGTTCATGGTGGTGGCCAAGACTCATCTGGCCACAGTGACGAAGAACCTTTATGGCTTCGTCAAGGCAAGGAGAGCTTGTAGGGAGTTCGTGTTCACCTCGGCTACGGTGAGGCACGAGCCAAGGAAACTAATCTCCTCCAACATTTGGGGAAAAGACCTTTTCCCTACCGACTTGGTCAAAGAAGTTGTTGATAAGGCCGCCTTGGAGAATAGAAACCTTCTCCAGAAGTGGGGCCTGGCTATCAAAAGAAAGTCTTCCCCGGATGAGGGTCCTCAACCAAAGAGGAAGACTATGAGGACTAGGCTACCGTCTCGGCCAGCCAAGCCTGTTAGACAGCAACAGCAACTGCTATTGCCATTGCCCCCAGTGCCCCAGATCGTGGCACAAACCCCGACCACTTTTCAGTGGGTACCCCAGGCCGTGTCGACACAGTCCACGGCAATCACCCCAGCGTTCGAAGGGCAGTCTACTTCCTTTCGAGCAAAGCCTAGAGGAGCAGCAAGAGGCTCGTCTAGACGCCCCTCAAGGGGAAGGGGATTCAAGGGTGGTTGTGGTCAGGAAGGCAAGACCTCAGGACGGCAGTCCAAGTGAGGTGATACCGGTAGGAGGGAGACTTCTGAAATTTCGGGATCGGTGGACCTTCGATCCCTGGGCCCACAGCCTACTCAAGAATGGACTGGGCTGGAGCTGGTACAGCACTCCACCCCCGTGCCTTCGGTTTTTCCAACACTCCACCCCCGTTATGGAGGAGTACGTTCAAGAACGGTTGGAGAAAAAAGGTGATCCGAAGGGTGAAGCCCATCAATTTCTAAGGGAGGCTGTTTTGTGTTCCCAAGAAAGACTCGGAAAAGCTCAGAGTCATTCTGGACTTGTCGCCACTCAACAAGTTCATAGTGAATTGCAAATTCAAAATGCTAACACTGCAACACATAAGGACCTTACTGCCCAAGAGGGCATATTCCGTCTCTATAGACTTGTCAGACGCCTATTGGCACATTCCAATCAGCCATCGACTCTCCCCCTACCTAGGGTTCAGGCTACAACGAAGACTATACGCCTTCGGAGCCATGCCATTCGGGCTAAACATAGCCCCAAGGATTTTTACGAAGCTTGCGAGCGTAGCTCTCAATCAATTACGCCTAAAGGGAATTCAGGTAGTAGCCTACCTGGACGACTGGTTGGTGTGGGCAGCATCCAAGACAGAATGCTTGCAAGCTTCCAGTCAAGTGATCCAGTTCCTAGAGTACCTAGGCTTCAAGATCAACAGAAAAAAGTCTCGACTTTCTCCATCTCAAAGGTTCCAGTGGCTGGGAATCCACTGGGACCTTTTGTCACACCGTTTCTCCATCCCGGCGAAGAAAAGGAAGGAGATAGCGGGTTCTGTCAAGAGACTTCTAGATTCCGAAAGGATATCAAGACGCGAGCAGGAGAGGGTACTGAGCTCTCTCCAGTTTGCTTCGGTGACAGACCCAGTGCTAAGAGCACAGCTAAAGGATGCAATCGGAGTTTGGAGAAGCTATGCATCAAACGCGCGAAGAGATCTGAGAAGACCAGCCGCTGTGGCTAAGTACTCTTCTCAGGCCTTGGTCCCAAGCCAGACATCTAAAGAAGTCGGTTCTTCTTCAGCCACCTCCCCCGTCGGTGACGATTCACTCAGACGCCTCGAAGGAGGGATGGGGAGGTCACTCTCATCGGAAAAAAGTCCAGGGGACTTGGTCCAAGCTATTCAAGACCTTTCACATAAAACTTTCTAGAAGCTATGGCAGTGCTCCTTACCTTAAAGAAAGTCTCCCCGCGTCACTCGATCCACATAAGGTTGGTGATGGACAGCGAGGTAGTTGTGAGATACTTGAATCGACAAGGATCGAGGTCACCACCTCTCAACCAGGTGATGTTGGCCATCTTCCGATTGGCGGAAAAGAAGAAGTGGTACCTGTCGGCAGTTCACCTTCAAGGAGTCCGCAATGTGACGGCGGACGCTCTATCCAGGTTCACACCGATAGAGTCGGAATGGTCCTTAGACGTAGGATCATTCTCCTTCATTCTGAATCAAGTCCCAGAACCGCAGATAGACCTCTTTGCGACGAAAGACAACAAGAAGTTGCCCCTGTACGTGCCCCGTACGAGGACCCCTTAGCGGAAGTAGTGGACGCGATGTCCCTCGACTGGAACAGATGGTCCAAGATTTATCTGTTCCCTCCTCACAACCTTCTGTTGAGGGTCCTCAACAAACTGAGATCCTTCAAGGGGTAGCGGCAATAGTGGCCCACAAGTGGCCGAACAGCGTGTGGTTCCCCCTGGCATTGGAACTGTAGCTGAAGTTTGTACCGCTACCAGATCCAGTTCTGACCCAGCGAGTCCAGAAGTCAACTGTCTGCGCTTCATTACAGAAAACCCGGACCCTGCAGCTCATGATTTTCTCTCCCTAGCGGTGAGAAAGCGTTTCGGGATTTCGAAAGCCAGCATAGACTTCCTTGAGGAATATAAGTGCAAATCTACTAGAAGGCAATATGAGTCATCTTGGAGAAAATGGGTGGCCTTTTGTCAAGGCAAAGAATCCGCAGGAGATCTTGACAGACTTCTGCTTATCTTTCTTCTCCACCTCCATGGTCAAGGATTGGCAGCTAACACGATTTCAGTGTGTAAGTCTGCTTTGACAAGACCCATTCTATATGCCTTCCAGGTCGACCTAGGTAACGAGATCTTTAATAAAGTCCCGAAAGCCTGTGCTAGGCTCAGACCTTCAGCACCTCCAAAGCCCATTTCATGGTCTTTAGACAGTTCTTCATTTCGCTTCTCTGTTGAGCAATGAAGAGTGTGCGTTAAAGGATTTGACACAAAAAGTTATTTTCCTATTTTGCACTCGCGTCTGGGGCCAGGGTTAGTGAGATTGTAGCCCTCTCGAGAGAGGCAGGTCGTGTTCAGTTCCTGGATGGGGGAGAACTGAACCTGTTTCCAGATCCTACGTTTCTCGCCAAGAATGAGATACCCACCAACAGGTGGGGTCCCTGGAGAATCTGCCCTCTGAAAGAAGATGCATCTCTATGTCCAGTAGAATGCCTAAAGGTCTTTCTTCATAGAACTTCAGACTTCAAGGGTGGTCAACTATTCAGGGGAGAAAAATCAGGCTCAAATTTATCTCTGAATCAATTCAGAGCGAAAATCACATATTTTTTTCGCAGAGCGGATCCTGACACTACACCCGCAGGTCACGATCCGAGGAAAGTTGCCTCATCCTTAAATTTCTTTAATTGTATGGATTTTGAACATCTCCGTTCATACACTGGCTGGAAGTCTTCCAGAGTGTTCTTTCGCCACTATGCGAAGCAAGTAGAGGAACTAAAGAGATCTGTGGTAGCAGTGGGTCGCGGTGTTAACCCTACTGTTTAACTCTGCGAGGAACAGTGGTCTTAATTGGGACGATTAATTCCAGGGTGAGTGTGTAGTTACATACTGTACTACAAACTAAGTGAGGGCACTGTGTTGCCCATGTAGACTGTTCCATTTCCGAAGGTGAACCTAGCATAAGTGCAGACATGTGTGCCGAGCGTTTCTAACGCTAATGTCATTGATTTGTAATACAGACTTTTATGACTTTGATACCTCGGTATCTTAAAAGTGGCACTTAATGTTTTTTTTTCAGACAAGCAAGTTCTGTTCACTGTCATACTTATGCTTAAAGTTTTGGGTTATCCTCTTCTTATGTATATATATATATATATATATATATATATATATATATATATATATATATATATATATATATATATATATATATATATATATATATATATATACATATATATATATAATTGTGGTTAACCTGTCTATTTATTGCCTGTCAATAAACTGGTTCTTGAGAACCTTGCGTCTCCTTCACCTGTGTCAGTTTATTGGTATAATTGAGCATTCATTCTATGTACCTTATCTGGGATAATTCTAATAGAATTGTTCCTTTATGCAAGCTATGTTGCATTGGTTTTCCTCCTATTCGGATATAAAACCTTTGTCCAATACAAGTATTGTGCGGAGAACTGGTTTATATTTCATATTGACGCAGTGATTCTTTACAAAC
>NC_090737.1:53890978-53903478 GCF_036898095.1 Palaemon carinicauda
ATGTTCGGCGATTGTGGCGTGTTGTTTTGTTGTGTATTGTTTTGTGTAGTTTTGTTCTGAGTGCTATGTTCTCAGCGGAATAAAGCCTTTCTGAAGGTTTTGTGATTCTTTTGTATACTACACTGTACTGATTATGATGAAATATGACCAAAAAAAACAACTTTAATTTTTTTTTCTTTACAGGTCTAATTTGAGCTGCAATGAACACTGTGCCTCTTCTGAGCAAGCCATGTGAAGAAGTAAAGGATGGGGGATCCAATTAACTGGAGACTGTGTATTCTTTGTCAACGTGGTGACAAAAAAGAAGGTCCTTTGGTACTAAAACCACGACTAGGTTCTTATGTGACATGCTTGAATGCAGTCAGAGAAAGAGCCACTTGCAATGATGGACAGTATGTGGAAATCGAGCGAAGACTCAAAGATGTTACCAGAGATACATTGAGTGAGCAGGGTGCAATATGGCACCGAAGCTGTTATCAGGAGGCAACAAACAGGAGTCGGATAGAGAGGGCCAGGGAACGCAATGAACAAGCTGTGAGTGCGGCTTCAGCCACCAAGAAGCGTGGGAGAAAAAGAAAGAGTGAAGAGATTGAACAGCCATCTGAGTGGCCGGCCAAGTTCACAAGATCCAAGACAGCTCCCCTGGAGAAGAATTTGTGCTTTTTCTGCCAAGAAGACACAGGAGAGCAGATCTTCAGGGTTTGTACGTCAGAGACAGGGAAACAACTAAGGTCAGCTGTGGAGAAGTCTGGGAATCCAGCTCTGGTAACAAGACTGAATACTTCTATCTCCACTACAGATGCACATGCAATTGATTTTCCATACCACAAAGGATGCTGGAGAAGCAACGTGTTTCATTCCTTAAGAGAAGTGTCAGACCGAAGTGGTCCATACGTCCACCCACTTCAAGCAGCAAGCATGGTTGAAATAACAAACTTGGTTGAAGTGAAGACACGACAAAAGGCTGTAATCTCAATGGGAGACATAGAGACAGTGTACAAGAACATGCTTGGGGATGTCATGGCACAGCATTGCCCCACCTTCAGTCGAAAATGGTTCAAAGAATATATTCTGACTGAACTCCCAGCTGTGACATCAGTACTGCAAAAAGATCGTAGGAAATCAGCAGTGCTATACAACCCAACAGCCTGTCAAGAAGATAATGTTCATTCAATGATAATAGATGCTGGCAGCATGGACAATATGAAAACAGTCTTCAAGGCAGCCCAGATCATTCGCCAGAGTATTGTCTACTTCAACAAGGAAAGTGTCACAGATAATGATGACATCCCGGTATCAAGTGATACAACATGTGTCCCAGCTGAATTGTACAGCCTGATGAGATGGGTTCTGACTGGGCCTGTGGAACATCTAGCAACTGAAGCAAGAACAGGGATCACAGACCGGTTAGCACTAACTATGAGCCAAAACATGATGTTTGGGTTGAAGACAGACAGGCAGGTCCAGTACAAGCCTTCAGGGTCAGGCACCTTTAGGCAGCACCGAACAAAAGAAAATCCCCAAGTGATCGGACTAGCACTTTCACTTCACAGTGACACCAGGAGTAAAAAGTTGTTGGAGCTGCTCAACAGGCAAGGATTGTGCGTGTCTCATGGACGCACACTACAACTGGAGACTGCCCTGGCCAATGCTGTTGTGGAAAACACCAAGAATTTTGGGGGTCTCTATATACCTCCCTTCCTCAAGAAAGGTTCATTTGTGTTCTTAATAGCAGACAACATTGACTTCTCCGAGGACACCCCAGATGGCAAGTGTACTACACATGGTACCATAGTTGCGGTCTATCAAAAACGTGATGCCCTTGGAGAGACAGTTGCTCCATCACTCAGTATCAAGCATACTAGTAGCCAAACAGTTTAGCCATACCATTTACAAATTGAACACTGCGAAAAGCCCAAGCCAGTGCAAAACAAGAGAGAGAAAGAGTTTGTGGTAAACGAGAAAGGAATCAACACTGTACATCAAAGGAAGCAGATGTCCTGGATCATTGCCTGTGTATTATCAAGGTTAGCAGGAGGACCTTGTAAAATTCCTTGTTGGACCGGATACAATTCTCTGACATCAAACAGCCTGCCACTGACGCAAATTGGAGCTCTGCCCCTCATGCCTAAAGTGGCCCATGAATGGTCAACCCTCCTCACTGGGCTGAAACAAGCAAATGCAATCAGGAAGTTTACAGTAGGAGATGATCACCCGACTGTCATCACCTTTGACATGGCACTCTACGAAAAAGTGGTACAATTGTTGGATGCTCGACCAGATCTGAAGAAGTCAACAGTACCAAGACTGGGAGAGCTCCATGTTGTCATAGCTGCTTTGAGAGCTTTAGGATCTTCAATTGAAAATTCAGGGATTGATGAGGCTTGGATCGAGGCTGGCCTGTATGGTACTGCAACAACAAGGCAGATTCTGAGTTGCTCACACTACAAACGCTGCCTGACAGCTTATATCTACACCTACATTGCCTTCAATGAATTAATCCTTGAGGAATTCTTCAACGAATACCCACAGCTCAAGGCTACATTTGACCGGGCAACAGAACAGGTCACATCAGCATGTTGCCACAAGGACAAGTCAGTCAAAGAAGAATCTGTCAAACAAGCAAATAGTTCACTGCAGGATATCATGGCCAAAGAATCCTTTGAACAAGCATTCGAGACATGGAAGAAAACCAAGTGCAAAAATGTCATGTTCGCCTTCATCACCAACTACCTCTGCAGAGTAGAGGCTATTCTTCACTTCATTGCGGCTTCTCGAAATGCTGATTGGGAGTTGCACCTGGAAGCTGCAAAGTCACTGAGAAAGTTATTCTTTGCCTTCGACCGAATCAAGTACAAGAGACTTTGGCCACGCTATATTGCGGACATGAAAGATCTCAAGACAAACCACCCCTACACCTGGTCGGAACTTGCCAGTGGCAATGTGTCTGTCACCAGGAGTGCAATTCCATTTGTATCTGTAGGTGCTGACCATGCCTGTGAACACATCAACAGACAAATGAAGGTTCACTCTGGGTTGACTGGAATCTCAAACAATGCTAATGCAAGGCAGAAATTCTTCATGGCTGCTGCAGAACTGTCTTGCCTCTCAATTAAGTTCAAAGACCAGTTCAACACAACGGACACCACCAGAACTGAACATCCTGGGGTCACAGAAAGCAGCATACAAAGGGACCACGCCGCTGTTGATAGCATCAAGGCTACAATACTGAGTCATGGGAACCCAGTCAGAGGTGAAGGCGATCAACTATACAACATAATTACTGGTGGATGCATACCACAGGAACATGTTCACGACATCCTACATGCAGACTCAATTGGGCAGAAGCTGTACGAGGACTTCGTTGCAGATAGAATAAATGGTGATTATAATATATGGATGCTTAGGTAGGAAGTTCTATTAACCATAATAATTACCTGGAACAGAGATGATAAATTGTTAGTAATTATTTCTCAGCTGATCCCATCTTCGTCGATGTGTGCTTGATGGATAATAATACGTTGGTATTATAAAAATGCGTTTAATGTATAAAAGACTACATTATGAACTTCACTTTGTGACAGCTGACTCTCAAGTGCATATGGAGCATCTTACACAATCTCATAAACCAAAACATTGCTAAACAAAAGAGCATCGCTCTGAAAAGACTTAAATCCTACTCCAGTACAAATCATAAAGAATCACATCTTATCTGAGGTAATCAACAAATGTTTGAATCCTAATACCAAAACAAATCATTACTCTTATGATCAAAGCATAACATGTCTTATTCATGCAATATGATGCAATGTTGCGCAATACCTGAAACACTTGAAACAATATAGTACATTACAATAATACATAACAGTCTCCTCCCCCTTAACTTGACATTGTAAAAATACTCATAAATCTAATCTCTCAGGGGGCTTTCCTCTGTTAATCCTATTAGGAAGCACTTTAACCTCATCTTGTACTGGTACATGAATTGGTTCTGAATCTACATTGGATGTTGGACCATCTTGGTTAATACTTGACTCATTTGATCTAGCTACTTCTTTAAGTTTCTCATCTCTAACACTCACATGCTCTACTGTCTTTCTGTTTAACGGCTGTAATTGATCAACATGACGTTTTACAACATTATCACCAACACGATCATCATAATGTAAATTTCCTATCTCTCTTACAATCTCTCCTGGTACCCACTTCTCTGGAGTGTTGTACGATCTTACCATGACATCAGACAAAGGTAAAAAATGTCTTACATTAGGAAGCTTTGCTACTTGTTTATACCCTTTATCTTCTAAATCACTTTGCAAACTTGGATACAACAAATCTAACTTACACCTTATCCTCCTTCCCATTAATAAATTTGAGGGTGCCACGCCTGTTGTGCTGTGTGGCGTTGTTCTATAAGACAATAAAAATTTTGACACATGCAAAAATATATTACTTGAATTCGCTTTTCTACACTTCATATTGTGCTTAAATGTTTGGACAAATCTTTCAGCCTCTCCATTAGTGGATGGATGATATGTAGCTGAAAATGTATGCTTTATACCATTGACATTACAAAATTCTTTAAACTCTTGTGAGGTAAATTGTGGACCATTATCTGTAACAATTCTTTCTGGAATACCATGCGTTGAAAAAATTTGCATTAACTCTTTTATTGTGGCGTAAGACGTTGTCGTCTTCATTGGGATAATTTCTGGCCACTTACTGTAAGCATCTACTACTATCAAAAACAAATAATTCAAAAAAGGACCTGCAAAATCTATATGCACTCTTTGCCATGGATACCTGGGTAACTCCCACGGGTGCATTCTAGCAAATTGAGGATTGTTTTGTTGCATAACACAATTCATACAATTCTTTATATAACATTCCACATCTTTATCTACACCTGGCCACCATACAAAAGTTCTCGCAATTGACTTTGATCTTACAATACCTTGGTGATCAGCATGTATTTCAGACAAAACCTTATTTCTCAGTGAATTAGGAATAACTACCCTGGAACCTCTCATCACTATTCCTTGTGTCACACTCAGTTCATACCATATATCCTTATACGGTTTACAATTTTCCTCCTTTCCACATAAGTCCCTACCTGTCATTAAACTCTCCAAAACCTTACTAAGTACTGGGTCTTGCTTGGTACTGTGTGCTACATCTTTTGCAGTTATTGGTACATTACATACTGAAATTAATAGAACACTGTCATCATACTCTTCTGGAGCTTTGTCTACGGGTAATCTGGATAAAGCATCTGCATTACCCATATTTGATGTTGGACGGTATTCTATATCATAGTGGTACGCTGCTAACGTAACTGCCCAACGTTGTAGTCTTGCAGCTACCAACGTAGGTAAACTTGCTTTTGGACCCAATATTGCTAATAAAGGTTTATGATCTGTAACAAGTGTGAACTTTTTCCTACCATAAAGATACATATGGAATTTTTTAACTCCATAAACTAATGCTAAACCTTCCTTTTCTATTTGAGAGTAATTCCTTTCTGCCTTGTTCAATACTCTAGAAGTGAATGCAATTGGTTTTTCTGTTCCATCTGGCATTACATGAGATAATACTGCACCTAAACCTATGTTTGATGCATCACATACTAATTTAACTGGTAAATCCATTCGATAATGTACTAAGAATGTAGGTGATGTTATTTCCTGCTTGATTCTTTCAAAAGATTCCTGACACTCTTTTGTCCACTTCCATTCTACACCCTTATTCAACAGATTATACAATGGATGTGCAATTGTAGACAAAATCTGAATGAAATTCCCATAAAATGTTACTAAACCTAGAAATGATTGTAATTCCTTAACATTTTCTGGCACTTTTGTTGATTGTACAACTTTAATCTTCTTTTTAGTTTTGTGAATACCCTTGCCATTTATTACAAAACCTAAGTATTCCACTGAATCAACTTCTAAAATACATTTGTTCTTATTTACTCTAATATTATGTTCCTTCAACTTCTTCAGAACTGTTCGCAATCTTTCTCTATGTTCTCTTGTGTCTTTACCCGCAATTAAAATATCATCTATAAAAATGAATACTCCTTGCATTCCTGAAAAAATCTTATCCATAGTTTGTTGCCATATAGCTGGACTACTTGCAACTCCATAAGGTAATCTCTTTGGCCTAAACAAACCTAAGGATGTATTTACTGTACATAATTCTTGTGAAGTTTCATCCATGGGAAGCTGTTGAAATGCTTGTCTTAAATCTAATTTAGAAAAAACACTGCATCCTGACATAGTTGCAAACATGTCTTTTGGATTTGGTAAGGGATGTTGAGCTACTTGCAGTTGTGGATTTAACGTTACTTTGTAATCTCCACATAACCTAACCTATCCACTTTCCTTCACAATAGGAACTAATGGTATAGCCCAATCTGAATATGTGACCTTTTCCCAGGAACCTTCACTTTCTAATCTCTTGATTTCTGTTTCAACTGCACTTTTCAATGCATACGGTACTGGTCTCGGAGCAAAAAATCTAGGAGAACTGTCAGGTTTCAAAACTAAAATTGCCTTTGCGTTCCTTACTGTACCTATTTTATCTTCAAATACGTCTTGAAACTCTGATAGGATATCATTCATAGACATTTCATTTTTGTTTTCATCTTGTCTACCTGCAACCTTCAAAATACTAGGCCAATCTAACTTCAAATACTGTAGCCAATCTAAACCTAGCAAAGTTTGTCCATTACCTTTTACTACTGTTAATGGCATTCTCTCTAATTTCTGTTCTTTGTACTGTACTTCTACGTTCGAAGCACCTATTACCTGAATATCAAAACCATTATAACTTTTCAAAACTCTATTTGTACCTTCTAATAACAAATTAGGAATGCTTTTAGCCATTTTCTCAGACATAATTGATACATCGGCTGCTGTGTCAACTTGCATCAAAATTGGTTTACCATTTATGATTACTTCTACCATGATATGTTTCTTTGCACCTTTGTTGACTGAGTTTATGTGAAACGCAAAATCAGTTTCTGAACTAACCTGATTATCATGAACATTTTCCTCATTATTCTCTTGACCCATAGTATCAACTGTAGCATTTATTTTCTTTGCGTACTGTTTAGGAAATCTACAAGCAGTTGCAAAATGACCCAGCTTTCTGCAATTCTGGCATGTCTGTCCAGTAGCAGGGCATTTCTTTGCTTCGTATGCAAGATGATCAGTTTTACCACACCTAAAACACTTGGGTTTTTCCTGTTGTTTCTGTGTATAACCCTGATTCTGATATTTATGAACATTAGTGTTAGGCACTTTTCTATGACTAGGCTTTGTCATATTTCTTCTCTGATTCTCATTGGTTTTCCACTTAGAACCTACTGTATTAATTTTAGAATTTTCCATTCTATTGCTTGTAGAACTACCTATTATGTGACTTTGCCTATTTGATGTTTCTAAAGCTCTGCCTGTTATCAATACCTTTTCTAATGTTAAATCTTTATCTTGCAATAATTTCTTTCTTAGCTCTTCTGATGTGCAATGTGCAATTACTTGATCTATGATAACATTCTCTAACTCTAGAAATTCACATGAAACGGCTAAATTTTTTAGTCTAGTCACAAATGCATCTAAACTTTCATTTTCTTTCTGATAAGCTTGCGCTGAAAACTGGTATCTTTCAAAAAATTTATTGACTTGAGGAGCAAAATATGTGGTAAGAGCCTTAATTGCAGCTTCACTTGTGTCATCTGTAGGCTGCAAAGTCTTAAACACTTCCCGAACTTCCCTACCTGCTGTATGAAGTAATAATGCCTTCTTTTGTGCATCCTTCATGTTCCCTAATGCTTCTAAATAAATCTTAAATTCCTCACACCACTGTTGCCATCGTGTTGCAACAGAATTAGGCTCAGCAGTGACGCTGAAACCTGGTGGCGGTTCGATATTAAAAGGCATTTTGTTTGCTTACCTTAATAACTGTGGTAGGTTAAGTTGCAGTCACAAGTATACTTCCTACCTACCCAATTTAAATTTCACCCTTTTTTGTGTATTTGATGAAATTCCTATTCTGCTGATGGTAAAATCTTCATTGGGCGATTTTACTCTTGTTTTCCGACGTACAAAACCTTCTCTTGTGCTGGCCGTCTTTGTGCATAGGCTCCAATGCTTCTCCCTGCTTGCTTCTCCCTGCTTGTCCGTCGTCCTCAAACGTCGCCAAAATATAATATATGGATGCTTAGGTAGGAAGTTCTATTAACCATAATAATTACCTGGAACAGAGATGATAAATTGTTAGTAATTATTTCTCAGCTGATCCCATCTTCGTCGCCAAAATATAATATATAGATGCTTAGGTAGGAAGTTCTATTAACCATAATAATTACCTGGAACAGAGATGATAAATTGTTAGTAATTATTTCTCAGCTGATCCCATCTTCGTCGATGTGTGCTTGATGGATAATAATACGTTGGTATTATAAAAATGCGTTTAATGTATAAAAGACTACATTATGAACTTCACTTTGTGACAGCTGACTCTCAAGTGCATATGGAGCGTCTTACACAATCTCATAAACCAAAACATTGCTAAACAAAAGAGCATCGCTCTGAAAAGACTTAAATCCTACTCCAGTACAAATCATAAAGAATCACATCTTATCTGAGGTAATCAACAAATGTTTGAATCCTAATACCAAAACAAATCATTACTCTTATGATCAAAGCATAACATGTCTTATTCATGCAATATGATGCAATGTTGCGCAATACCTGAAACACTTGAAACAATATAGTACATTACAATAATACATAACAGTGATGTCCGTCTGTGGGCCACTGTGAAGAAAGAGAAGTTAAAGACCTTCACCTCAAATAACAAAAAGTCAATCATCAAACTTCAAAACACAAGTATAGAGCTCAAAGAAACCAAAGACCTTTACAGACGCCTGCTTGTCCTGTCAAGATCACGAGACATTGATCAAAAGAAAGCAATCGGTACCTATGAGTTCACTCAGGTGCCAAGAGCACTTTTTGCCAGCGATGGAGAAATTCTTCCATGCACTGACAAATCAAAGCTAATACACCGACTTGAGAAGCTTGTTGAGGAGAATGCCGAAACAGAGAACCTAGAAGCAGCAGGAGCAGAACAAGAGTCAGGCACCAGCCAGAAGCATCATCACAGGATCGGTCTTGTGGATGGCATGGTGATTCTCCATAACCTTACGAAGAAACCACCAACTATGGAGACCGTAGGAGATCTTTGCAGGTGGTACTACGACAGTGTGATGGGTCTTGCATGTGACTACGATGAAATAATCGTAGTATTTGACACCTACAAGCCTGAGTCTCTGAAACAACGAAGCAGAGAAAGAAGAAACCTGGGTCAGCTTCCAGTTGAGTACCAGATCAAAGATGAAACAAATATCAAGAACATTACAATGAACAAGTTCCTTTCACACTACAAGACGAAGAAACACCTTACGGAGTACCTAGCTGACAAGATCATCGGCTATGCTGCGAGCTCCCCGAAGGTGGTCATTGTGTCCGCAGCAGGTAAATGAACTTACAATAAAGCTTGTTATTTTTAGCATACAATATCTAATATATTTAACTATTTTCAACAAAACACTTACAGTGGGTTGTGTTTGTATTCCTTTATAGGAAGGACCAAAGCCAACATAAGGATGGAGTGTGAAGACAACAATCATGAAGAAGCAGACACACTGCTCATCCATCAAGCAGTCCTTGCGTCACGCCGCAGTTCACCCAACACGGAACTCATGGTTTTTTCACCTGACACAGATGTGCTTGTCCTTCTGATAGGACATTATGATATTCTCCTGAACAGCACATCAATTACCATGAAATCTGGAGTACTGCAGATAGGTTCTATGTGGACATTTTTGGGTGCATCCCGTGCTAAAGCTCTTCCAGCGTTCCATGCATTTACTGGTACTGACAACACCAGCTGGTTTTCTGGAATCGGTAAAGTGACATAGCTGAACATTTTCCTTCAGGCACCAGAGGAGATCTGGAAAGCTCTGCAACAACTCTCTGAACCAGATGAAGTCACAGAAGAACAGATTTTTATCCTGGAGAAATTTGTCTGTCATGCTTACAAGCCGAAGAAGTCGGACATCACGAACATCCCAGATCTCCGGTGGTACCTTTTCTGCAAGAATATGGTAGACAGTGAAAAGCTGCCACCTACCATTGGTGCACTTAAACAACATATACTGCGAGCAAAGATACAAGCCAGAGTGTGGGGTCAAGCTTCTGTTGCCCAACAGAGCCTACCAGAGCCTTTGGGTAACGGATATTGCAGAACCAAGGATGGACAACTGCAACCGCTTACAACAGAACTTCTGCCAGCACCAGAAGCCATTCTGGAAATGGTAAGATGTCTTTGCAATACAAACTGCTCAACTAAAAGGTGCTCTTGTGCTGCAGTGAACCTTCCTTGCACTGAAATATGTCAGTGCACAAGTGACTGCCAAAATGACCAAGATTCAAAGGATGTTTCATCTAATCTCATTGACTCGGAGAGTGACGATGATGATGATACAGACGATGATTGAGAGACCATGATATATATTGCCTAAAGACAATAATACAGATTAATTGTGGCAGTTTTAGCTGCTGTTTCTTTAATTCTTTCTATGATCACTCAATGCTTAAATGTATTACCTTGCATACTTCTGCTGCTACTTGAAATTGCAATTGTTGCGTGGAAACACCTGGTGCTTACCTCTGATTAGACTACTGTAATACCATCCCTTAGTGTCACAAATTGTATGTAAATAATATTTAACACTTTAGAATGTATGGTGCTGATTTGTTTCTAGTTTCACATTGTATGTAGATTATAAAAAATAATGCCAACATGGAACAAGTAGTTTTCGGTTTTGTAACACAATTATTACCATAATGTTCCTTAATAAAATGCCTAAAAATGGTAATTTCTGCTACTTCATGTTTTAAATCATATCTAAAGACTACATTTATATTATGACAAAGCAAATTAAAGAAAAAAATAGCCAAAATTAGCTGTGCTGAAGTCTCTCAATTGAAAATTGCATTTCAGAAGTCGGCCATTTTCAACATCCAAGATGGCCGCCAAGGTGACCTAATTAATTTTGGCAACATTGTTTATGAGATTCCTTGACTTGTAAGTATTCCAAAAATGTATAGTTTACAAAATCCCCCCAAAATTCCAACGAAATTACACTAGTGATCTCACTTTAAGCTCTAGACCCGGTAATCAGATAAAGGATTCCTCATCCGTGTTTATAAGTTATTCCTATTGAGTGTCGGCTAACTAAAATGAACATTTCTGTCATACACACACATAAACTCACTTGCTATTACTTCCCAATCTGAATAAATGGTTCTAATATTCAAATTACCAATTTTTCAATCTATTTTTAATATCTATAAACCGGGAGATTCTTAAAACCCTGCTACCTCCGGGATGGGGGAACTTCTGTCCTTTTTCCTCTCCATAGACTGAATATATCTATCGAGGATTCATTGGTTAAATTCTCGAAGGATAAACAGTTCTTTGTGGTGTGCAATGCCTATCTAACTAAGACAAGTGATCACTGCTGGTCCATAATAATTTCAGTAAGATCATCTGCATGCATCAGGAATAGAGGCCATGAAGCAAAGGTCATGAATATGTACAGTAGTTTTTGCCTGTACTATCTTCCGGCTAGAATTTTTTTTTTTTTTTTGCTGAGCAGGTTGACATAAGTTTCGATACATGGTTGGAATATCACTGACTTATTCTAACGTTGTGACTGATATTAAGAAATTTTTTTTTTCATTTCTTTTAATATACAGTATATTCTATTGTTGTTTTATTTTTTTTCCGCACTGGGATGCTTTCCCTATTTCATCACTTGATTTCTTTGAATCCTGCTTTTCAATCTAAGGTAATAATAATAATAATAATAATAATAATAATAATAATAATAATAATAATAATAATAATAATAAATGTGATCCAGCCAAAAAAAAAACATTATAAATTCTCTAATATTTCTGCTTTCAGTCAAATAACCATAATAATCATCACTTCAATCATATGAAGACCATTGTTCATAGATCAGGGGAAAGTAACCGATAGATTTCATGAAGGTTACAGCTCACTCAGTGTTTACGAGTAATATAGAAATTGTATAATGGTCAAATGAGCATCTTAGTACAGAAAACATGATACAAAATTATCTGATTTTCCACTCTTTACCACGAATTTTTTCCATGATTTTGATTTTCTACTTTCCATTCCCATTCCCTAACATTTTCTCACTTTCTCTCTTTGTCAGTGGAGTCCAGCGTTTTTTGCCCTATTAGAATACTATGATAAAATCTAAAACGAAAAAAAAAAATCGTTAGCAACTGGAATGTCACAGCTAGGGAATCAGAGCAATTAGGAACTGATAACCTAGCCAACAGATGTGTGTTACTGCAACGTTCTCGTTTGCAAAAAAATGTCGACGAATTTTTTCTTTC
>NC_090737.1:53913478-53925978 GCF_036898095.1 Palaemon carinicauda
ATGCTCTTGCTTCTGTAGATTTTCCCAGCATGGGTTCAGAAGCCGTAAATCATTTTAAAAACCTTATTGGTAAAGTAAGAGATGAACTTAACCATTACAAGAATTTTTGGAGACGTCATTACGACCATCCTATTGTCAAAATAAATTATCCCGTGCTTGCTGCCTGTTCAAGTAAAGTTGAAATTGCCTTTAATAGCCTCATGGCTCATCCCAATTTAACTATTAAAGCTAATCAGTCTCATTCTTTTTCAAAGGCGACACCTTCAGTGACATGTCCCGTTGAAAATTTTATTAACGATCCCCTAGTTGATCCTTTTAATGTCTTGGCAGTAAAGCACAATGTAATTAATTTTCAATCATCTCATTTCAATACTATGTTGCCAACACGGCATACAATTAGTAATTTTGTGTCAGCCCCACCTGCTCTGCCCTCATCTCCAAACCTTAAGCTGCCAGCGTTCGATCGCCCTCAACTCCCTTTGTCTTTGCCACCGGTGACAGTCCGTCCCATAGAAAATACCATTCATTGTCTTGTCATGGACCCCCCAAGTGGTAGCGCAGATACCACACAACTTAACCGTGTGCGTGATGGCCAGCAGAGGCCTGTACCGGTAAATTCAATAACTAAAGTCGTACCATCCCATGGACCAGTGCTCACGTTGCCTTATTGTCCTATTCTTAAGCCCGTAACTTTCGCTCCAACCCGAGTCGACGCTAAAACATCCACGTCAAAATCTGAAACCCGCTCTCAGAAAGAGCTGCGTGAACGCAACCTTAGGACTTTAACAGTCAGAAAGGGACCTTTTGCACTGACGGTGGATTTAGCGAAGGTCACACATGTAGACCTAGCACCGGAGCTTAGAGCCTGTTTACAAATCAATTTGCTTAAGGATAACAGTACCATGAACATCATTCATTGTTTTCATTCACTTTTGTATGGCACAACTGTAAGCCTTTATCATTTTTGCCAAGTCATTCAGCAGCATTTTTTCAGCCAATCCCTTGCTTTAACTTCAAAGCGTGAATTTAATTTTTGCCTTGACAACTTGTCATGTTGCTCTAATCCCCCTGACATCCTTCAGCTCGGGCTGAATATAAGCTTTGTTTTTAATGTTCTCCTTGCAAACATTTCCCTTGAAGATGACATCCAAGACCTTAGCTGTCAGAAATACGATGTCCCCATGGACCTAGTTCGTCTCACTTTGTCATTCAAACTAGAGTCAGATGATTTTTCAAATTTTAACGCTGAGAATAAGGTAACTTTTCTCCCTTTGTCACTCGACGAATTCAAAGCTTTCATCACGATCATGCCAGTCACTTTATATGTAAAATCATTTCATGTAAACCGTTGGGTGTCAGACCGGGATTGGGATTCACCCCCATAATTTTGAAATAATCATTGGCTGGACTTGTTGCCGACCTTGACTGTTATTGGCTTACGTTTTGTTTGCTCTATCCGTACCCCTAGGGTGGGAAGAATTGAGTACTTTTAATCGTTCTGTTATTATTGCATCGTACGTTTAAAGTTAAAACTGATCATATGCTTAACTCAACGCTTCCGTGAAGCATTGCCTGCGTGGTTCAATATTCCCCAAATTCACGTGAAAGCATACCTTTTGACTCGATTGATTTCAATTAACGTCAACAGCGTTTTGTTAACTTTAAACGGACGTTGATGTGAAGAACAACTTCACTCATCATTCAGCCAGTAACCTTATCTCGCTCATACTAACAAGTAGTTGAATCCCATTTGCCGGAACTAACCCCTCTCCCTTTTTTCTCCCCTTTATCCCCAGGGTGTGAAGAATTTTCTTCACTCTTCTTCTTTCAATCGTATTTTTAGCTCTCTTCTACTAATACTATAGCTACCCCTTAAACATTCTCTCCTACATCTAGTTTTCTTTAACGAAAAATAGGAAGTACTATTCTAAACTTAAACTTGTTGACAGTGGCGCACGCCATGCTCGTGACGTCACAGCGTAGATACGCACGTTAGAGGGCCTTAGTGTAACCCCGGCGTATGTTGGTTCTTTCCTTAAACTACATGGGTCGAGATTAAATTCCTAAACTGCACATTTTATATAAATTCCAATACTGCTGAATTAATGCATCTTATATTTCTCAATACCAATTAAGGTTTGTTGATTTTAAGATGTATGCCTATCGCACCAGTCCATTGCTAATTAATCATTTTAAATATTAATTTTTAGCAAGCCAGAATAGGTAGGATTGTTGTATATATAACCTCCCTCAGAGCAGCAAGATTTATCTGAGTATTTAGTACAAAATCCTGCCTCCTCTGTACTCCTTGCAACAAGATATTGCCCTGTCCTGAAGTCCCGATATGGCAACCCCAATGGATTACCGTGCGCATCAAGCTCTTCACCTGTCTGGAAAGGTGAAGCCAGGTGATCTCTTCGACCGTAGTGTCGAGCCCATTCAACGAAAAGCTGCCCTGGCCTACTGATCTGCTGGGTCAGTGAATCCGGGCACTTCTGGCTCACCCCCATCCCATCCCACTCTCCCAAACGTGACTCACCAAGGAGTCCTGTTGCTGCCGGTCGGAGAGATTGAGAAGAAGAGGACCCTGGGATACCATAGTTGTAGCCAACGAGGATTCTTGGGGTGAGCCAGGCAAGAGTGCAGCGTGCCAATTAGTGCGACAACCAGGTCAACAGCTATCACGGGCATAGGACTAATCTTCAAAGGAGTGCAGGTACTACATCAATGGCCATTTAGTTTTCCCCCATTTTTTCTTAGCTTAGACTAATTTTAACTTTATAGGGAACCTGGCTAATTACACTATTCGGACTGTGTGCGGTGGGATTGTGTGTAAATATTTTTCCATTATTATTTCTTGTTTGGAGACTAACATAGTCTCTGGGTCACGTGGGCCACGTGCCAGACCCCATTTTGATTGTTGCAGACCACGTGTCTAACTAACTAATTTTCATCATTTTGAATTGCATTTTTATGATTCCATTTTGTCTTTGTTAAGATGTCCGTTTTGTTTTAATGTAAATTTGTGAATAAATCAATATTAGGTTAATCAAACCTCCTTAGTATTTTTGCTCCCTCATTTATTTTAATGTGTGAAATGAATAGTTGATCACGAGACAAAATACCCAATATTTAAAGAGTAAGTCTATAGGTGGTAACAGCGAGGAACTTTGCATTAATATATTTGCTTCGAAGGTAAAGATCCTTATCTTTAAACTTTTAAACTACTTTACATCACTGCTCCCATTTCGGATTTTGTCTTCCTTACATTAACGTAAAATACCTGTCCAGCATTTCATTGGGGTAGCTGGGACGGAGCCGGAACAGAGCCTGAGAATGAGATGACTATAGACCTGACAAAGCTAGAGTAGGCCAATTATTGATCTTTCTACGTGTGGAGTTCTTCGGCCTCTGGACAGTAAAATTTCCCCCTTTTGTATTTTAGAGTGATGGTTTGTGAATTGTGACAGTAAAGTATTAGCAGGGTGTTTGTGCCCCGAGAGTAAGTGCTCATATCCTCCCCTGTTGAACTTTATGTAACTGTTATAAGGAGACTTTCCCGGACTAAGTTCCCACTCAGAACACAACATTAAAAAATTCTCCACACACACACATATATATATATATATATATATATATATATATATATATATATATATATATATATATATGTATATATAAATATGTATATAATGAAAAAAATTTCTTCACTTTCCATTTTCCTCCATTTTTTGGTCTTGCTCCCAATATATGTATAAATGAACATACACACACACACACACACACACACACACACACACACACATATATATATATATATATATATATATATATATATATATATATATATATATATATATATATATATAATGAAAATATTTTCTTCACTTTCTATTTTCCTCCATTATTTTGGTCTTATAATCATGATTTCCATTAATTGATAGCGTTGTTATCGTAAGGAGTAAATTAATAATTCGCTTTTGCAACCATTTACTATCTTCATTGATTTATAATTGCACGAAATACAATGTGGAGAGATTATCTCAACTTTAATTAATTGTGCAAAGAACAACAAGTAATTCGGAAATTTATTAGCCTTGATTAATGATAGTAGGAACCAGTGGTGTCAGATGTTGAGGTAACAGATGATAGATAGGATCTCTCTCTCTCTCTCTCTCTCTCTCTCTCTCTCTCTCTCTCTCTCTCTCTCTCTCTCTCTCTCTCTCTCTCTCGTTACAAATCTAAATTTTAGTTTCCTTATTTTCCATTGATTTAACTGGATTTCCTATATGCATAACATAAATTGTTATTTAAAATTTCTTCACATTAGAGGATCAATATTTAGGAAGGGAGAGGATATTTATCTTTTGACTGTATCAATAAACGACTGAACTACTATCTTTAGCAACGTGATTAATTTTTGCTTGAGAGTTGAAACCTTGTATTATATTTTTATTTTACTTATTTTGTATAGCTAAAATGAATGATGGGTATAGAAAAGGGAAGGTAGTTAGTTTACTAACCATGGTAGGGAATAGTTTGAAAAGTTAAGTATTAGTAAGAGTGATATAGAGTGTCATTTGACCACATTTTTCTTTCTATATAAAAGTATTTTTTCTTATTATTTTCTGGTATTCATGGTCATGGCCGTAGTATTTTTTACACTGAAGTAAATACTTGTGGATTATACAAAATGGGAAGGTTGGAAAGACCTATGCTGTTTTATACAGAGGCTTATATATATATTTTTTTTTCAGGTTGTTCTTCTTGCATAGTTCTTACATCTCCCACTGGAGGAATTGGTGAGTTTACGTCCGAAGTAGGTTAATTTCCGGGTATGAAATCTCCATTAGATGCGTCCTCTTCTAAATCTTTGTTGTGTGAAATACTGCATATCCTGTTATTTATTAGGAAATTCTTGAAACTCACGTCCTCTTGTCTTTTGTTCCTCTTCGTGTTATTTTCTATGTTATTTATTGTTTCATCAGAGAAATGCTTTGTTGGTAAATTATTATCTGTTAAAATTTTGTATTTTATTGAAGGGTAGAATCTTCCTTGACGCTGCCCATTTTTATTGCTATATTTTTTAGAGTCGCAATTCTTTTGTCATATCGCATATTGTTTAAAAGACAATTTGCATTAATCTGACACCTCGCTGTATTGGTAGCTGTATCGTTGTTTTTAGTAGATGTTGCATATCTGATCACCATTATTTCTTGCATTTTCTTTCTAATTAGACCCTTTCCCACTGCGTATTTTGCTGCTAGAGTTCTACGTTGTTGGTTACAGATGACACATTTCTTTGTATTGTCTATACAGTACATGCTTTATGTATGTGGTCATATTATGAGCATTGAGAGCATATTTAAAGTTTTTTTTTTTTTTTTTTTTTTTTTTTTTTTTTCTTAGAACATTCCTCACACAGATGCGCATCAGAATAGCATTTATAGGAAAATTACAATTTCACAAATTTTTCTAGTTCAAACTATTGACTTGGTAAACATTGGTAGGCTTTGAAGAGGCCTTCTTTTATAGCTCCCTGTGCTATATTCGGTGTTTCAAACCTTATTTTCATAATGTGGGGATTATTTGGGATTTTTATCACATAATCCACTTCAGCCCAGTCGTTTTTTGTTTCAATACTACATTTCTCTTCTCAGCATTCTGACGTTGTTACACCAAGATGCTTAATTACAGTAATTTTGGCAGTGTTATATTATGGGGGAAAATCACTTAAAACTCTTCGTTTTAAACGACCGCTTAGTTGTCGGTCTTGAAGATCTTATCTGAATAATTTTCTTCTACATCAACGAAGAATGCTAACTTAGCGTGGGTTTCTTCACGAACTCTAAAGCCCAGTACACTACGATTCATGTATCAGCCTCGTGCTGCAGTAGCGGTATTAAAAAATTGACGCGGCCAAACTACTGCAACACTGCTCACTTGTTTTCACACGCTAGCTGCCTAGTTGCAGTTCAGCTTTCATTGAGAGATGATGAATGTTGATGATTTACTCTACCAGGGGACTCTACTGTTATTATTATTTGAATTATTATTAATATTAACCCTGATATTGCTATTATTATGATTTAAATTATTACTAAAATAAAAAGAAGCGTTGGCCCTTGTCCAATCAATGGAAAACAGCAAGTTAGCCATTAGCACGGGAGAGCTGAGGGAACATCCTCCACGGAAATCGGGCCGACCCATCACACGTTGGTGGTGCAGTTTCTTGTTGAAAAAAAAAAATCGTTTTTCAACGCATCCATGCAATACTGCGCGCATCATGAATCCTTGTGTGTACCGGGCTTAACCCTGAAGATGCCAATGCGTTCCCAAAACCTTAGATGTCTCTGTGATATATCCTTTGGCTAGGAAATAAAATATTGTATCTTAAACTTCATTTTTGCTTCTTAGCGTTCTCTTTTGTCAAAAAGAAGGGTGACGCATAAACCTAGCTTTGCTGCCACTAAAAGATGCCAGAACAGTACCGATGATTTAATGTCAGGAATAGATTCATGAAAGAATCTTATGGGCTACTATCTATTATATTCAAGTGAATGTTAAATAAATAGAAAAAAAAAGAAAAAAATATATATATACTACAAACTCACCAACAGTCTACATTGGTAGAGATGGGCTTATTTAAATTCTAAGTGTAAAATCTGAATTTGACTTGTATATGTAGGCCTATGGAAGAGTTGTAATCAAATTTTATCTCTTTGATGCTTTGTGGTAAAAATAGAGTCTACTATTACCTCAGTTTTTATTTAGTCAGGGATCGAATCCTTGGCCGACTAGGAGCTGTTATCAAAAAATTAATACCTTCTTAGGTCTCTGATCCTAAGGTAGGGTGAATTTGATAATGAGGTATTTCTGGCTTATATATATATATATATATATATATATATATATATATATATATATATATGCATATACACAGTATAATCATATATATATATATATATATATATATATATATATATATATATATATATACATGTATATATATATGTATATATATATATATATATATATATATATATATATATATATATATATATATACATGTATGTATATATATATATATATATATATATATGTATATATATATATATATATATATATATATATATATTCACACACACATATATATATATATATATATATATATATATATATATATATATATATATATATATACAGTATCTCTCTCTCTCTCTCTCTCTCTCTCTCTCTCTCTCTCTGTATATATATATATATATATATATATATATATATATATATATATATATATATATATATATATATATATATATATATATATATATATTTATATGTTTGTGTATGCATTAGAGTATATACTTGTATGTTCACATATAAATCTTTTCTCTTGACGTCATTCCTTTTTATATCCAAGGTCCTACATAATTTTTGCTTGATTTTCCAGCATTTTATTTAGCTTTTCCATTTAACGCTATGATTCATATAAACATCAACGATTGAGCTCTTTTGTCTTTCTTTTTCATTTATCTGTATATGAATCTTATCTCTTCCTTTGGAAAGCCTTTTTTATTTGCAAGGCTGTTTTTATCATACCTCTCCATAACATAAGGCAATATATATTTTGCTTTACGTATTTTATATCTTTCCTTTTATGTCTTTTCATTACCTCATCCTAATCATTCATTCAAAAGTTTTATTTTTTTTAGCTCCAAGTTCTCTCCTCTCTTTTTGAGCCTCATATTTACTTCTTCTCTTTAGACTAAAATTTACATCCTTTTAATCTTCCCGTTCATTTTGCACTGAATCGGTTCATGGTAACGACTTCTTCCCTTTAATAAATATATACTTTATCCTTACTGAGTATGGGTTTCTTATCCTTTTCCATCTCTCTTTTCATGCCTAATACTTTTTTTTATTTTGTTTCAACAGTTTATCATGTAATTAATACTTAAATTTTTTTGGTATTTCTGCATTTTATCGCTATTACCTCTCTTTAATTCTTTTCTTTGGTCACACACATAGTATTCTACATTGTATCGTGGTATATAATTTCATTTAAATCTTCATTTATATATGGTGTTTATTTTTTTTTATTTTCTTTTTATTTTACTTTTTATCTAAACTTAAAATTAGATTTAAGATTCTCTTATTTATTTATTTTTTTTTCTTCAAATTTTCAAAGTAGATTACTTATTTGTTTAAACATATGGTACTGCCAGGGCAAGATATTCTTCTGCTAAAATTGTAAGGATATTTTCACTATTTTTCTTTTATTTCATTTGTGCTGCTGAATGATGCCTTTTCATAGATTTTTCTTTTTTTATCTTCTATTGTTTTTATTTCTTGAATTTAGGAGTAAATTCACTAATGTAATCTATTGAGATCTATCAATTCAGATTTTTGTCGTTTTGTTTACTCCATCAGTAGATTTAGTAACATTTCATTTCTTAAGTTAGATTTTAGGCTACTGTTTAGTTAATCTGAGTGACTATACAGAAATATATACAGAGTTCTCAACAATTCATTTCGTTAAAGCAATTCAAACAGGTTGTACTAGTTATTATCCCTTCAGCTCCTTAAGAACAGCTCAGAAAAAATAAAAGAGTTCAAAGATGTCAAAGAGAACAGAGCTAAAGAAACCCTCGACTTTTATGATATCTTCCTTCTGAAGGACCATCATAGTTGAACTTCCAGAGTTAAGTCCTCCTCTATCCAAAACTCAATTTCCATATTCCCAACTTGGGGTACGCATTACACATCATTGTCACGTGGTACCCAAAACTTTATACATAAGTAATTCCCTAGGATATCACTAAAATTATTCCCCTCCAGTTAATGACAATACTATCACAATATTAACATATAACATTTTTTCATGAGGTCACTATTGTTTTGACATTCACTTAATAGCCCACATATTTGATACTCAGCCTTCCTGTACAGCAGTGAAAATATACCGTTTTAGATTTCTGTGCGTAATAGTCGATTCATTGAAAATTATCCTTCATTTATGTATTTGATACATATGTATATATGACCGTGAGCAATTACCACGCAATTATAATAATAATAATGATAATAATAATAATAATAATAATAATAATAATAATAATAATAATAATAATAAATACTACTATCACTATTCATAGAACAGTAATTATTGAAAATTTTTGAGACATACACATCATTATCTTCACAAGAAAGATTATTCTAACACTGAGGTTGAAAACAATATAAAGGAAACGGTTTAAATATCATATATTTCTTAATAATTGTAATAAAACCCGTGAGATATCTGGTAAAAAATTAGACATGGGCAGAAAAAGGTAATTCTTTCTATTATAGTCGCGAATGAAGTTAGGGACCTTATATCGAATGACAAAATTTTCATGAACGAATACCATCGACCCATAGCCCAGTCATTCCCCATTATTATTGTCGCCGGCTGGTGGGGGTGGGGGGTATTTTCGGCGGCGGGGTCCATAACTTCTGTACCAGTTATTATATTCGAATGAGATTTTAGGATATTATTCAGAATAGTATAAGCTATGTTTTTGCCAGTTTTCATGTTCTGGCTGTCCCTTTTGTTTGTAAGTGATGATATTTTGCTGAAAAAATCAGTGAGGAGCAGCAAACTACAACTAAGTCTTAAAGATATCCATATGATTTTTACAGGCTTTGCTGGGTGTTAGGTGAACTACATTCTTAACATTTTTTTTTTTCATTTATACTTGCAATAGAAGTCACAGTAGCTATTTTTCAATATCCGTTGGAGGCCATTTTTCGGCGGCGTCGTAAATTACTCGTAGCCTTTTTAAATATGTTGAATGTAACAACATTACAGTGAATTGCGTGATAGTGAGCGACAACAACGATGGAAAATACCGATTTCAAAAACAACATCCGTCACGAGTTGCAGGTAGTTTTATATGAAAAATAAGCTATAGAAGAAAATAGATTTTGTTTTTTCATACGGCGTCCCAAAGCTGTGTAAGAAGGTGAGCAACTGTCGTAAAAATCGATAAAAGTTAAGGTAAAATAGCATGTGTACAAAAGGTATTTACAAACATCATGCAACATGAAGGAAAAAGATATAAAGGCCAGGTATCAGATATCTGAATTTTAAGTGAACCATACATCCTAAGAAAAAAAAATAATGCAGAAATATTCTAAAACTTACAAATGTTGCCATTAAAAAAAATATTCTTAACTAGGACGGATGAAAAAATGGTAAAAAGCTGCAGATGCTACATGAGCCTTATTGCCTTATTTTTTGTTTGGGTTCCCCCAGGTCCCTCAGTGTGAGGCACCTCGTATATCCACCAGAGAGTTGCTAATGCATCTTCCGGTGTATTTTGCATCTTCCAGTCTTGGATGGTCTGGGATGCATCTTAGGTATTTATCGAGCTTATTCTTAAACACATCTAAGCTCACTCCTGATATGTTTCTTAGATGA
The DNA here is from genome assembly GCF_036898095.1 of Palaemon carinicauda. Lineage (NCBI taxonomy): Eukaryota > Metazoa > Arthropoda > Malacostraca > Decapoda > Palaemonidae > Palaemon > Palaemon carinicauda. Next base: position 53,923,941 of record NC_090737.1, read on the forward strand.
GCTGGCAGCACATTAATTAGTCGCTGCATTATCGATGCTGGTGCGTAGTGGATTAATGTCCTGTGCGCCTTTCTTAGTTTACCTGGAATATTTTTTGGCACTATTAATCTACCTGGGCTTGCCTTTCTGATATTTTAAGCTCCATGATGTTTTCAGTAATTCCTTCTATTTGCTTCCATGCTTGTATTATCAAGTAGCGTTCTCTTCTCCTTTCTAAACTGTATAGTTTTAAAAATTGCAGTCTTTCCCAGTAGTCAAGGTCCTTAACTTCTTCTATTCTAGCAGTATAGGACCTTTGTACACTCTCTATTTGCGCAATATCCTTTTGGTAGTGTGGGTACCATATCACATTGCAGTACTCGAGTGTACTACGAACATAAGTTTTGTAAAGCATAATCATGTGTTCAGCTTTTCTTGTTTTAAAGTGTCTGAATAACATTCCCATTTTTGCTTTACATTTAGCCAACAGTGTTGCTATTTGGTCGTTGCATAACATATTCCTCTTTAACATTACACCAAGGTCTTTAATTGTTTCCTTGTTTGTGATTGTCTCATTATTAGGTCCCTTGTATGCATACACCAATCCTTCTCTGTTTCCATAATTTATTGATTCGAATTTATCGGAGTTAAATACCATCCTATTTATCTCCACCCATTCATATATTTTGTTTAGATCTCTTTGTAGTGAGTTCCTATCTTCATCACAATTAATTTCTCTACTTATTCTTGTGTCATCGGCGAAACTTCTCACTACGGAGTTTTCAACATCACAGTCTATGTCTGAGATCATAATAACAAACAGCAATGCAGCTAATACCGTACCTTGTGGCACACCCGATATTACCTGGGCTTCATCTGATTTCTCGTCATTTGCAACCACTATCTGTTTTCTGTTTTTCAGGAATTCTTTTACCCATTTTCCTATCTTTCCCACAATATTATGCTTTCTCATTTTTTTCTCCAGTATGTTATGGTCTACCTTGTCAAAGGCTTTCGCAAAATCTTGATAGATAACATCTGTGTCTTTTTCATTTATCATATTTTTGTATATGTTTTCATAGTGTGCTATCAGTTGGGTCTGTGTACTTTTTCCAGGCACGAAACTGTGTTGACCCATATTAAACAAATTATTTTTGAGAGAGAGAGAGAGAGAGAGAGAGAGAGAGAGAGAGAGAGAGAGAGAGAGAGAGGGGGGGGGGGGGAGGGGGGTTATAAAAAGCTGGAAGCGATAAACAGATACCGCTTACAAATACATTAAATAGCAATTTACATTATGAAAAATGGAGAAAGGTTCGATTAATAGTTTCATTTCAATGACAGGGAGAATTGTTCTGGCAATATTGAAAAACAACAAACGTGATCCGTTGATACAGTTCAATCACCAATGAAAGGTTCACATAAGATATAAGCCTTCACTTGTATTATCAATGATCGGAAAGTAAATATTTAGCAAAATTTAACAAAAGATTTGACATCTTATAAGGAAAATTAATGATCAACATTGCTGCGAAGAATCTGTTTTTATTTTTATTATTTTTATAACTCTTTCCATTTAGGTCACCATAAGATTTTACATCATCCTTATCCAATACTGGCAGTTCTTACTTATTTTCTTGGAAATTCTTGACAAAATAAAGATTAATTGGTTTAAAAGTGGTTATCAGAAAAGACTTCGGGGGACAAAAGAGGAAAAACAAATAATAAAACAAAAAGAAAATTCTCATTTACTTCACCAAAATTTATTCTCTTGGAATACATCACTTGGTGAATTAGGAAAATCGTTGTTGCCCAACTGAAAATGGTCGTTTCTGCTTCCCATGATTTGAATTGGTGATTTGATCACATGACTTCGTGAATAGTAAACTCCATTCAACCCAGCAGCATCCAATAATTGTTATTTCATCCTGCTAGGAAATGGCTTTGATTTAATTGGAAGTTAATATTAAGAAAACTATTAATTCTGGTATATAATGATCAATAAAATGATTTATGTTCAATATGAAGTATTTTTTGGGCCCAATGAATATAGAATTACATC
>NC_090737.1:53930978-53943478 GCF_036898095.1 Palaemon carinicauda
GCCCTGAAAACTCTCTTCAAGGAGGTAAAACTGAATATATACCAAGCCTAACCTAATTTTTTCGCTTCTGATAAGGAACATCACTGCCCCAGGAGGAACGCAGGAAGCTTTTACAATCGTAGTCTATAATTTTCATGCCCTGAGATATTTAAATCTCACAGAAAAGACTACAGTAGACACACTACCACGACACTCCAAAAACGTATGCTGACTCACAGAAATCAGGGGGCAGCTGTACCAGCGAGCAGTTACGTTGTAACTGAGACTCTTGTGAATACAACTGAACTTTATTGGGCTGGAACTTGAGTATTTATACAAACTGCACTCAAAAATGGCCCAAAAACTCCAACATAATGGTGCATGGAGATAAATGATAGACAGGTTATCAGTGAGAGTGAAAACAGATAACATTTCTTAAAAAAAATAAGAAATACTATTGCAATGTACAAGAGTGTGTGATATACGTGAGGTACATGGCCCCCCACGATAAAAAAAAAAGACATACAAGTGATATAGGGATCCCAGCTCTAGAGACGCATACTGTAGGCAGGTTATCTGGCAGGAGATATGCGGGTTTTAGGGAATCAATAGATACCCAGTCTTCTTTGTCCCGCATGTTGAGGAGGAATGCTTTCGGCGTACGACGTATAACGAGGATAGTTCCCATGTAAGAGGCGTTAATGCTAGCTTGATAGCGTTGTTATGCAGGAAAACTTATTTGGTGAGTGCAGATCTGTTGGTAAGTGTAGCTTAGCTGGGTCCTTGTAAGTCTGGCGGCATGGAGTAAATTTCCCCAAAACGTGACATACAGGCTGGAGATTGTCGGAGGAGCGTGTAGATGGAAAAAATTTAGCAGGAACAACCACTGGGTTGCCATACACCATTTCAGTTGCCGAGACAGCCAGGCCATCTTTAGGATTGGTTCATAATCCCACGAGTACTCAGGGAAGCTGTTTAATACTGTTGGAGTCATTGTAGGGGGACATCAAAGCTGCTTTGAGGGTATGGTGGAAACGGTCAACCGTACTGTTGCCATCAGGGTTGTATGCAATGATACCCAGGAGATGTCCACAATTGGAAGGTGAAGGTGGTAACCCTGTTTGAAGTAATATGTTCAGGGATACTAGATATCACTATCCATTCTGAGGGTAAAGCAGATGTACAAGAAGCGAACTTTCCATTTTCCACGGGAACGGCTTCAGGCCAACGAGTGGAGAGGTCAATGACAGTAAATAGGTAACGATATCCTTGGGATGTGGGTAGAGCCCTTGCTACGCTCACGTCAATGTGGGCAAAGCGTCGCTAAGGTTGATGAGAGGTGCCCACTCCTGAAACCGTGTCATTGTACTTCTGGTTAGAGAAAAAATATGTCTTATAAAATTCAAAATTAACTTAAGCAGCTCCATTTTCCCTATCTAACACGTTGAATTCAATGTTGCTCGAAAGGATTGGTTTATCCAAGGTCTATGAAATAAGAGGTCACACCACGCGCAGGTAAATTGGGGGGTGACCGGGGATGAATGGGGTAAGTGTTAGGAGGGGTAAATTCTGTGACGTCACTGAGCACCATTGGCCGAAGAAAGAGACCAATGCAGAATTAGTTTGCTTTGCAAAAGCTCAGTTTTGTTTATTATTCGGTTAAGAATAACATTGCTATTTCAGAAAAATCAATATTATAAGATATTCTGATAACTAGAATTCGTGATAAAATATTTCCTGTGAAAAGGTTTTTTAAGGAAAAGGCTTAAAAAGATGTATATCATGAATGAACAAATATTATTCAAATTCTTTATGGCAATACTTTTTCACCTAATGTACAAATATACAATGCGCATACATATTTAGATACAATTTTCACTAATCATCTACTGATAACTCAAAACTAAATTGAGAAAAAATAAATCTATTCAATTATGTTTATACAAATACACAAAAAAAAAAATTAAATAATCCTGATTATCACATTTTACAGCCTTTTAACTTTAAAAACTATTTTCCTTGCGGAAGTTATTTCTTTAATTAATATATTTCTAAAAAAATAATTGACAACGAACAAAATACATGACTAAACAAAGTGGTAATCCCATTACCTTTTGAATATCTAATGTTAAATTTTTACTACTCTGTTCTCATGTTTTAGACCCTTTTCCCCATGATAACGTTTAAAAAATTTTCAATATTCTATATCAAATTAAACATTTTTAATGGCATCACTAATTCATTATTTGTTCTGCTAATTATACCTGTCCACGAACTGTCTCCCTTAATACATTAGACACAAGATCTGTATATTAAGGAAACTTGTGGGCAATGAAACCGGCGAAATAGTCAAGACCTCCTCTCTATATTGCATCATCCAGGTGTTTGTTCATTATCAACTTTCTCTATACTTTCTGTTGCATCATTTCCTTCATCGGGCAAACAAAATATCGCAGATAGCCTTAGTTCACGTTGTAGTAATTTGTCATATTTATCTTGAGAGAGAGAGAGAGAGAGAGAGAGAGAGAGAGAGAGAGAGAGAGAGAGAGAGAGAGAGAGAGAGAGAGGAGAGAGAGAGAGAGAGAGAGAGAGAGAGAGAGAGAGAGAGAGAGAGAGAGAGAGAGAGAAAGAGAGAGAGAGATTATCAATAAATGAAAAGGTTCCAGCTGTTACATTATCTCTTTTGCAATTGGAATCTGTATTATATTATGACCACGTAAGTTAACTGTCCTTCTCTAATAGATGAGATTTAACACTATGTATAACTATAACTGACGCTGGGTGCTGATATCATACTTCCATTTGTCACAAAAATGTAAGGAAATGCTCTAGTACATCTTGATTTATTCTATAAGTCAATAAAATTATATATAAAATATAATTTTTACCATTTCTAAAAATTTTGGCAAAGATTCACAAGAAAATGTCACTCCTATTTGGAATGAATAAAGACAATTATTTCCAATTACATTAATTGATTTCATTGCGTGTTATGCATTTCATAATTTCATCCTATTTTGTAAGTGCAACCCATATTAATTTCTGATGATCTTATCGTGCGACACTCGAGAAATATTGTGATTTATTTCTTCCCAATGTTTATCTAAAAATAATTATTTGCTACAAAAATGTTTAAGCGATTTCGTAGTTGTTTCTGATATCAGATGCACAGCTAATTCTATATACATACGCTGAAAGCCACTGACATTTATATTTTTCTCCAAGTTTTTATGATGTTTTCATATCGCTTTTATTTCTCTTTATGAGTTCTCATTCCGAACATCAGTGGACAAATTCACTGTCACTTTACTGAAAGCCATTATCGAAGATATGTTTTTCTTAATAGTTTCATGAGACGTGGAGTATCAACGAAGACAAAAATCACGCCATTGGTGTTGTTGGATTTTCAGTTATCAAATTATACATACTTATGCCTAAAAAATTCCATAATCTAACGTTTGTAGGACCTAGATCTTGACATATAACCACTACAGGAAAACTCTCCGATTCTATTTCAATGATAGTATGATTTTTAGAGCATAAAGAGTATTTGAAGCCTTTTCATAACTACATTCTTAAGCAAAGCTACATTTGTCAGATGATTAGATGGAAACACGCTCAGAATTATTTCTTATTTCTGCTTAAATAATTTGAAAAGTCTTTAAAATTTATAGTTAGATATCCAACATAGATATCCAACATACTAACACAACTATTTAATGTAGAAATGGAGGGAAATAGTGGAATACTGAATACCAGCTTCCTTGTGAGCAAACCGTAAAATAGGAAATACAGTAGAATAAGGATTGTAAATCAGAGCGTGGTACGGTGTGACGTCATTTATCACCGCAAGGTTTATCTTCACAGTAGAGGACGCAGTTTGGGTCGCTGGTGGGTAGATCTGGTATTCTATAGACCCTGGGTTTAACGGCCATGGACTCATGGACAATGGATTCTTTAGGTGACATTCTTCACAGAATCAGAGGAAGATCTTTTTTGGGGTCAGGCCATGTCGTCCTGATAGAAGTTCCTAATAGGTAGCTTTCTAGGGTATATTTGACTACAGTGATATTCCCAGAGAATTTTACTTTAAGGTATCCAGAATTCTAAATCCTGGAGCGAATATCCCCAAATAATCTCACAGGGATATCGCATAATATCAGAGAACGTATTTTTGACACGTCACATAGCTATCTTCACCCCGAACAGTATTAACGCTTCGAGGGGTTATAGTGACAAGAATCTGAAACAAGAATGAAAAGAGAGCCGCTCATAAGGCATCTCTCCTATTCTGTTTCCAGTGTGTATCTGATGAAGGCGGTAGCGCCATCTTTATTCCTTTTCGTGTAGCTTTACTACTTGGTGTTTTCCCTTGTGTTTTCTCGTTATTTTGGATTTAATTCAACATTTTGATGACTTCTCCGGCCTCTTCTGCCTATGGAAAGTTGAATATTATCTTTATTATGTATAAATGTAAGCTCTTGTCATTTTGAATTAAATCAAAAGTGATATTAACGTAAACAAGAGCTGTTGCCTACCGGAGGCATCCTGGATGCTATTGCTCGCTATTTATGGGTCATTTAGTTAGCTAGAGCGACGTTCCCGGTTTGTTATGCTTTAATAATCTAGCTATTTAGCTCCTCTAGGAATGCTTATATTATACCGTCAGTTTTTAGTTCGGCGATTTCGACAGAGCCGAGGGTACCGATCTTGCCCTTCGCGAGGCTTAGTAGCCTAGGCGTCTGGCTCTAGTACTTTCATGCATGATACAAGTTTTTCCGAGTGTTATATTATTGAAGCTATAGGCAAATATTTTATACATGTAAGATATTGTTGAATGTTTTTTCCACAATTGTATACGAGAGAGTTTCGGTTACGTGATCGATTCTCACCTTACCTAGTCTAGTAATCTAGGTACAGTAGTATACTTTCCCACATCCCCGATTGTTCTTTTCTACTCCGGAGGCTAAGTTCAATCCCTCTCTCCCTCTGTAAGCCTTCAGCTTAATCCTAGTGGTTCTATCTGTATAATAATTCAGGTATAACTATTCTAGGATATGTCTGTCCTGACCTGATAACCAGAGTGACTGGTTTTTTGGGTTAGGGCAGAACATCAGAGTTTCTAGTCTGTGGTCTGCTTCTTCCTAGCATAGAGAATGAGTCTCCTTTGCTAGGTTAGGGGCAGACACAGGAAGCTTTGCTTCCTTATTCCATGTTGGAAGGATTCTGTAATAGATGATTCCTTCCTCTAGTCGCCTAGAAGACTGTTCTGTGTTGTTTTTCTCGGGCTGGAGAATGAGTTTTCTCTGTTGCCCAGCGAAATAACTTTACCTAACTTTGTTCTGGTTGGGAGGAGGATAGCAAGTATTGCCAGTCTTCCTCCCCAATAGAAAACTCTACGTTAGGATGAGCTTCCCTAACTGCCGAGTGTGTCTCTTGCTAGAACGAAGTCTATAGGACCCTTATCCCTTCCCCACCTCTCTTTCTTTTATTTTCTTTTGGCCGCAGTTCTACTTCCGTACCTAGTGTTGGTTAGGATGGAGGACTGGCTCAGCTCTCTGCGGGCTGGCATTAAGTGTCGGCCGGCAGAGACCCTTTGTTCTTTGCAGAGTGAACCCCAGACCTCCCTTGGTCTCCCTTCCATGTCTGCCGGTAGAGCCCGGCAGGCTATGGATTCTTTGGAAGCCTGAATGCTACATTCTCCCCTTCCATAAGTTCACTCTTTCTGGATGGAAGGTCGTATGGCAATGCTGTCTTATAACCTTTCATCCATACTGTTTCTCTGAATATTGTGTTGCACCCCTAACCCGGCTGCCGGCTTAACACCGACAGCCGGGCAGGTGGAGGTTCTCTGGTTCTTGGCTACAGTCGGTGGGCATGGGTATTATTACCTTTGCCCGCCGGCAGTAGAAACACAGCCCGAATCTGCTGGCCACTACAATTAGAAGACGTCAGCCGGGTATTAGTGTTTTCAGCTGTCGGCTGGCAATGATTGCCGGCCGGCACACAGTCGTGAATCAGTGGGCTGCCGCCTATTAGTTAAAGATAGTATATCTTTGAACTATACAGGGGTAGATGCCGGCCGGCACGGCAGGCGCACGCCGGCACGTACCGGCGCGTGCTAGCCGGCACAACAACATGCGATGTACAGTAGTTGCTATATTTGTAGTGTAGTACACACTGCATTAGCAGAAACTGCTGTACAGAGCTTATGATAACACTAAAGTTCTTCATCATACCCAATGCTATCTTGTACAGCCTTTTGTTGAGACCGTACAATACATAGAAAGTAAGTTCTTTCTGTATTCTTTCTATCCCGTATATTAAAACTTTATCTAAAGGTGTGAACTACACCTTAAATTTCCGTTTAGGAAATTACATAAAGTATTCTAGAATAGAATTAACCTTAGTTTTACTATCTTGGGAGGTTTCAGCAATTGACTGGACAGGAAATACAAGTATATGTCTTTCCTTCTTTCTTTATAGCATTTCTATATAAGCTAAATGTCTCAATATAAGTGAAAGCCTTCAATTGATACTCATGGATTTTTCTTCTCTTTACAGGAGGACCATCCGAAGAGCGAGTGTGTGTTCTGTAATGTCCGCAGTAAGAACTTCTGTGGACATCAACTTTGCAGGAGGCATGCACCATGCGCAGCCTCCAGAGGTGATCTCCGCTATTGCGACCCCCAGGTTTGTACAGTTTGTTCTAACCTGATTACCGATGCTTTTGACGACCCTAAGTTGACGGAGTCAAGGGATGCTGCCAGGGAAATGTTACGATCCTGGGTGAGGGGTTTTCAGCAAAAACACCACAGGCCCCTACCTTCCAAATGAGAAGATGAGGGCCTACCTTTACCCTAAAGCATCGGCTGATGCAGTCATCCCCTAGCCTCAGGTGGAGATACCAACTGCCCAGAATCCGGTAGGTTCTGAAGTCTCGGCCGCCCTTCAAGACATCCAATTGGACGATAGGATGTCGGAGGTGTCAGATTCTACTGAGAAGGACCTTCTAGGAGAAGGTCAGGAGGAGGAGCTGTTCCAGGCTCCTCAAGTAGAAGAGGAAGAAATCGACGAAGTGTTGGTTACATCGGTTCCGGACCCAGAACCTGTTCCTTCTACATTGTCTGCTATCCCAGATGAGCTGGGAAGGACTCTTTCTTCCATTTTTGAGATGATCCAACAAATTCAAAGGAAGAATGATGAGAAGGAAGCTGCAATGAAACTGGAGATGCGTAGACTTGCAGCATCAGGTGGGCCCCAGAAGCGGCTCAGCGTGAAGGATCTTCCTTTGTGCTCGGATACCAATCCTTGGAGGTATGCCGAACACATGCCAATGACAACCGTGAAGAATCGTGGTCTCAGAAAAGTTAGGAGCAATTCCCCTGGAAGAAGTGGAATTTTGGCCCAACAAAGATTCTTATCCGGACTGCTATGTCCGTCTTAGGAAGGAGCCAGCCTCAAAGGAGGAGACGGAGCCAAAGGAGGTCATAGTTTTTTACCTTAGTAAAGCTCATACGTTACTAGCGAGCTCGATGAAAGAGAGGGGCTTCACTAACTCAAAGGTGCCCGCCTTGAGTAAGAAGCTTCCCTCCTTTGTGGCCTCTCCTACCAGAGCCTTTTCCTTCCTGGAAAAGGGATATAAGGCAGCCTTAAAGGCAGTGGAGGCAGGGAAACCATGCCCCTCCTTGGAGGAGTGCAAGCCGTTATCTCTGACCTTGTCCTAGGACCAAGAAGACTGGAAGGACGTACACCTTACCTTCTCAGTCGTGAACCTGGAAGCTGATATTGCTGAACGCCAGTTCGGTGAGGCACTTCCAAAACTGCCGGAGGTTCTCTTGCGTAGAGAGCAAGAGACAAAAGAAAGACTTGCGGCATCGATGTCGTTGCAAACGACACTAGAAACGATGGCAAGTGACCCCAAGAACCAGGACATGTTCATGGTTGTGGCCAAAACCCATCTGGCCACAGTTATGAAGGATCTCTATAGCTTTATTAAAGCTAGGAGAGCCTGTAGAGAGTTCGTGTTCGCATCGGCTGCGGTGAGGCACGAACCGAGGAAACTGATCTCCTCTCGTATTTGGGGTAAAGACCTCTTTCCCAATGAAGTGGTTAAAGAGGTAGTAGACAAGGCCGCCACAAAAAATAGGAACCTTCTCAAAAAGTGGGGCTTAGATCTTGAGAGAAAGTCTTCTCCGATGAGGGTCCCCAACCCAAGAGGAAGACAAAAAGGCCTAGGCCATCCTCTCGGCCGGCTAAACCCTACCGACAGCAACATCAACAACAACTTCCTGTGACCGCGGTGCCTCCGATAGTGGCACAACCTCCAACCACGTACCAGCTGGTACCTCAACAAGTGGCGACGCAGTCGCCAGTTTTTAACCCAGCCTTCGAAAGGCAGACTTCTTCCTTTCGTTCGAGAGCTAGAGGAACAGCCAGAGTTTCTTCTAGACGCCCTTCAAGAGGAAGGGGATACAGGGAAGGACGCGGTCAAGGAGGCAAGGCCTCAGGTCCACAACAGCAGAATTAAGATACTTCCAGTAGGAGGGAGACTACAGGTATTTAGGGATCGCTGGATCTTCGATCCCTGGGCCCACAACCTAATTAAAAATGGACTAGGTTGGAGCTGGAGCAGTCCTCCACCTCAATATCCTCAATTCTTCCCACACTCATCCCCCGTTCTGGAAGAATATGTCCGAGAACTCTTAGACAATAGAGTAATCCGGAAAAATAAGTCCATAAAATTCCAAGGAAGGCTGTTTGGTGTTCCAAAGAAGGACTCAGAAAAACTCAGAGTCATTCTAGACTTGTCGCCACTCAACAAGTTCATAGTGAACTACAAGTTCAGAATGCTCACGCTTCAGCACATAAGGACCCTTCTGCCCAGAAGAGCATATGCTGTCTCTATAGACTTGTCTGACGCTTATTGGCACGTTCCAATTAATCGTCACCTCTCCTCCTACCTAGGCTTCAAGTTACATAGAAAACTTTACGCCTTCAGAGCCATGCCTTTTGGGCTAAACATAGCCCCAAGGATTTTCACTAAGCTCGCGAACGCAGCCGTCCATCAATTACGCCTAAAGGGTGTCCAAGTAGTAGCCTACTTGGACGACTGGCTGGTGTGGGCAGCATCCAGGACAGAATGCATGTAAGCTTCTAAGAGAGTGATCCAGTTCCTGGAACATCTGGGATTCAAGATCAACAAAAAAAATTCCCGACTTTCTCCAGCTCAAAAATTTCACTGGTTGGGAATCCACTGGAATTTGGAGTCACATCGACTTTCCATTCCTAGTAAGAAGAGGAAAGAAATAGCAGGATCTATCAAGAGACTATTGAAATCCAAACGGATATCAAGACGCGAACAGGAGAGAGTGCTGGGCTCTCTACAGTTTGCTTCGATAATAGATCCAGTGCTAAGACCACAGCTTAAGGATGCAACAGGAGTATGGAGAAAATACGCATCAAACGCGCGAAGAGATCTAATAAGACCACTACCGACTCGACTGCGAACGCTTCTCAAGCCGTGGTCCAATGCAAAGCAATTGAAGAAATCAATACTTCTTCAACCTCCTCCCCCGTCAGTAACTATCCACACAGACGCTTCAAAGGAAGGCTGGGGAGGTCACTCTCATTCAAGGAGCTTGGTCCAATCTTTTCAGTCATTTCACATCAACTTTCTAAAAGCCATCGCAGTACTTCTGACACTAAAGAAAGTTTCTCCTCGCCACTCGACCCACATAAGACTGGTTTTAGACAGCGAGGTGATAGTGAGAGGCCTGAATCGACAAGGGTCGAGGTCACCTCAAATTAACCAAGTGATGTTGGCCATATTCCGTTTGGCGGAAAGGATGAAATGGGACCTGTCAGCAGTTCAAATTCAAGGGTTCCGCAATGTGACAACAGACGCTCTATCCAGGTTTACGCCTATAGAGTCAGAATGGTTCCTTGACGCAGGATCGTTCTTCTTCATCTCGAGTCTAGTCCCAGAGCTTCAGATAGACCTCTTTGCGACGAAAGACAACAAGAAAATAGATCATTACATGTCCCCATACGAGGATCCGCTAGCGGAGGCAGTGGACGCTATGTCCCTGGACTGGAACAGATAGTCCAGTATTTATCTGTTCCCTCCGCACAACCTCCTTTTGAAGGTCCTCGATAAGCTGAGATCCTTCAAAGGGAAAGCAGCAATAGTGGCCCACAAGTGGCCAATTAGCCTGTGGTTCCCTCTGGCATTGGAAATACGACTAAGATTCGTACCACTACCGGATCCATCCCTGTCTCAGCGAGTACAGAAATCGACTGTCTTCGCTTCATCACAGGAAACACGGAACCTACCTCTCATGATTTTCTCTCCTTAACGATGAGAAAAAGATTCGGTGTTAAAAGTCAGTTCAGACTTTTGGAGGAAACCAGAAGACATTATGAGGCTTCAGAGAACTGAATCTATTTCAGGACCCAACGTTTCTTGCCAAGAACAAGCTACCCACCAACAGGTGGGGTCCCGAGAGAATCTGCCCTCTGAAGGAAGATGTATCTTTATGACCAGTGGAGTGCCTAAGGTCTATCTTCCTAGAACTTCAGACTTTATGGGAGGACAGCTGTTCAGAAGAGAAACCCTGGGTTCAAAGTTTTCTATAACTAAGGGCGAAACTCACCCGTGTTATTCGCAGAACGGATCCAGACAGTACACCTGTTAGTCATGATCCGAGGAAAGTTGCCTCTTCCATAAAATTTCTTTAATTATATGGACTTTGAACATCCTTGTTTGTACACCGGCTGTTAGTCACCCAAGGTGTTCTTTACGCACTATGCGAAGCTAGTGGAGCAACTTAAGAATTCTGTGGTAGCAGCAGGTAGAATTCTTTAACCTTCTGTTTTAAATCTGCGAGGAACAGTGTAATTAATTTGGGACGATTAATTAAGAGGGTGCGTGTGTAGTCACTGTATGTTACTACACACTGAGCGATAGGCCACGAAAGTGTCCTTATGAACTGTTCCATTGTCGTCGGTGAACTATAGGATAATGCGGACACTTGTACCAAGTGTTTTTTACGCTAGTGTAAATTAACAGTATACAGACTATATCATTATTATTAATAATTCAATTGAAGTGGCAAATCTGTTTCCTAGTAGACGAAACAATATTTTCTGTTGACTGTTTTTCTTTATGCTTTGACGCATATCATCAACGTTTTATAAATTTTATAAATGTTGATCTGATATGTACGTTTATTAAATTTTAATAAACTAGTTCATAGTGAGCCCTGCGTCTTATTGGCCCGCACTCATTTTATTAGAAATGTACCGAGCATTAGGATTAAAAAATGGATATTTTTATCACGGTATGTCTTTTAAGACTGTTCCCTGATTTAAGCAAAAGTCCACTCACTCTAACCCTTCCTTAGAAGGGTTGACGTGGTACCCTAACGGGATAGTGGCAAAGAGGCAAAATTTGTTCCTCTGCGGATACAACCATTATCCAATAGTTTATAAGAGTAGTCACATTGGGGAAGGTGTTACAAATTCATACTAACATTGGTGACTCTTATACAAACTTTGCTTTATATTGTATAGGGCGAGACCACTATACAAGCTTGTCATTTTGTCAACCATAATTTTTATGTACTCCTCGAGACTTTTTCCAGAGTCTAGTATGACTCTTCCCTGTAGGGGGCAGGAAGCACTAACATAGTTCATGCTTAGATGAAATGATGTATGACGGTAACATCATAGGTCTCTAGGTCTAGACGGACCAGGAAAATACTTTCTTGAGAGTGCGGCACTGATTGAGAATCCACAGATACAGTAATGGTCTGGTAAAATTCCATCAGGACGACATGGCCTGAGCCCAAAAAACGGATTTAGAGCGAAGCGAAAGATCTATTTTTGGGTGAGGTAGCCATGTCGTCCTGATGGACCCGCCCTTCCTTTTATTGTAAAAGGGCTTATTGACCCCTCCCTATAATACAGTATCTGTAACACCTCGTATATCGCTACAAGGAAAAAAGAGGGTGCTACCGCCTTCATCAGATACACACTGGAAACGGAATAGGAGAGGTGCCTTATGAGCGGCTCTCTTTTCATTCTCGTTTCAGATTCTTGTCACTATAACCCCTCGAAGCGTTAATACTGTTCGGGGTGAAGATAGCTATGTGACGTGCCAAGAATACATCCTCTGATATTATGCGATATCCCTGTGAAATTATTTAGGGATATTCGCTCCAGGAGTTAGAATTCTGGATACCTTAAGGTAAAATTCTCTGGGAATATCACTGTAGTCAAATATACCATAGAAAGCTACCTATTAAGAACTTCCATCAGGACGACATGGCTACCTCACCCAAAAATAGATTTTTCGCTTCGCTTAAAATCCGTTTATTGGATCTATATTTACGTTAGCATATTGTTCAATCAAAGCTTTAGAAAGAATATCCATTCTTCCATGGACGTTAACCTCCCTTTCTGCCTCCAACTAAACCAACTTTTATCACCTTCCTTTGACCTCCTACTCACACAGGACT
>NC_090737.1:53955978-53963478 GCF_036898095.1 Palaemon carinicauda
TACGTACCTTGAGAGTTTAGCCCATGATATTTAATTACTTATTGTATAATCTAGGCACAAAATACATTTTCATTAAAAACTGGCCCTATACACGTATATATATATATATATATATATATATATATATATATATATATATATATATATATATATATATATGTTTTTAGGTTCAGGCCATGTCGTCTTGATGGAAGTTCCTTCATTTGTAGCTTCCTAGGTATATTTGACTACAGTGATATATCCCAGAGAATTTACCAAAGGTATCCAGAATTCTAACTCCTGGAGCGAATATCCCTTAAAATTTAAAAGGGGATATCGCGTATATCAGAAGACGTATTCTTGACACTTCTCATAGCTATCTACACCCCCAATAGCGTTTTCGCTTCGAGAGGGGAAAGTGGCAAGAATATAGCAGAGCCGTTAAAGAGACAATGCTCTCGACACTCCTACTGTACTGTAAATAATGCGCTGAATCACCACCGCGAGGCGCCACCAAGCCATTCTTTCGTTTGTAGCTTTGCTGACCGCTGTTATCCCGTGTTATCTCTCGCTATTTTGGAAGTATTTCGTCGCTATGATGCCTTCACCAGCCTCATCAGCTTCACCAGCCTCATCAGGAAAGTTAAGTAATATCTTTGGATTGTGTAAATGTAAGCTCTTGCCAGTTTTACTCTTCGATTGAGATCGTAATTAACGTAACAAGAGCTGATGCCAGCCAGATGGTGTCATTGATGAACTCGTTCTTCTTGTTCAATTAGTTAGCAAGAATGATTTCCCGGCATTATCTTGCTTTAATATATAGCTATTTAGATAATTAGCAAGGGAATTTTACATTATGTCTTTGTTGTCGTGGATTTGGCTATTTATGATCGAGCCTCACGAGTGCTAGGCTTCCTAGCCGAGGCACTTCACACTTCATGCATGATATAACCTTCCTGTTAAAGTTTTATTGAAGCTCAGGCAATAATTTATACAATTAAGATATTACTGCATAACATTTTCCTCTTCCAAGATAGTATACAAGAGAGTTTCGGTGAACGATTCTCTATGATCCTAGGCTTGATAGCCTAGGGGCTTTAGTATAATTTCTTACAAGTCCCTCATTGCTCTTGTATTGTCTTTTAAGGGGAGACTGACACCTTCTATACCTTTTAAGTCGATACTATCTCTAACGAGATCTAAGAACAATTCCCCTTTCCTCTGATCAGCTTAGGCTACCCTCAGTTACTTTGCTGCGAACTGTGTTCTGGCAAAATTTACTGGGGTGTTTCGTCTCTTCTCTTAACCACTGACATGGTAAAGTCTGTGTTAGGCTTCCTACTGTCTTGGTGAAATGGCTTCACAAGTCAGGTTAGGTTGCCGTTCAGGAGGCTAGTCCTCCCTAGGCCATACTGGAGGTTCTTGTATATCAATTTCCTCCTTGCTCGGTCTGGCAGACCATCCTGTACTAGTAGATCTTAGTATGAAGAAATTATTTCTTCCTTACTTTAGATCTCTGGTACGAGATTCTGTTCTCTAGTGAGATTGTGTCCTATGGCCGCTTTCTCACTTAACTAACCTAACCCGGGGAAATGATTTCTCCTACTTGAGGTTACTTTATGAGATCAGAATCCTTCAAGTTAGGTAATGCTCTACGGTTTTACCTTACTTATAGGACTTTTACCCCGTCCCCACTGTCTCTTTTGTGTTGGATGAGCCATCCCTTCTGGCCATTGTTCTACATTTGACCCTACGGGTAATCTATAGAATTGGCCTGAGGTTCCCTCTCTGCTTCCGGCTGGGCCGACTGCCGGCAGGTACCCTCATATCATTGAGTGTACTCTCCAGTCCTCCCTTGGACTGCCTTCCATACCCCATATGAATGGGATATGGTGGAGTGGAAGCCCAAATATAATTCCCCCTTCCACTTGCACTCTCTTTCCATATACTGGGCCGGCCACCGGCAGCTTGTAGCTGTCGTCGGCCATGTTGGGTGTCTGTCGGCCGGCAGTTACTCTGCCGCCACTTGCCGTGGGTGTCGCTGATCGACAACCCAATGACAATGAATATACTCGGCCGGTAGCCGGCCACCCAAAAATTTATATGTTGCCGCCGGTTGCCGCCGGGTCCTACTTGATAGAGGGATCCTGCGGCTGCCGGCGGGCAGAGCGGCAACTGCCGACCTGCCGCCCACTACTTTGAAGACAGTATCTGTTTAAAATAGCCCAGAATAGGCCCGGCATATGTCGGCTAGGCCGGCATATGCCGACAGGCCCGGCGTGTGCCGGAGAGCCCGGCAATACTGGCGACATGCCGCCGCCAGTCATTGCTGTAGCCCAAAAGTTTTTTCAACCTACAAATGGTTAATTTTTAGGGAGTGATTCTCCCTACTAATTAATGGTTATTACCCATTAACTTAATCCCCTATATTGAACATGGAAGATTGTGTTAAGAAGACACCTTATATCCAAGGATATTATCTTCTCCTTGAATTCATTATGAATCTTTAGTTCAATATTGGAGGAGGTCATAGCAATTGTCTGGACAGGAAACACATGTGGGTGTCTTTCCTACTTTCTAGCTTACTCTATCCAAGCTAATATTAATTGAATATTAATTAAATATTAATTAAATATCAATTAAAATATGTATGCTGAAATCCGAGAATTTCACCGAATACTTATAGCACCTTGTGTGCGGGAACAACTTTTGCAGAGTCCGTAGTAATAGCCTCTACGGACATGGCATGTGCAGGGCCCATGCTCGCTGCGCAGTCACCAAAAGGGCTCTCAAGTACTGGGACCCACATGTATGTACCGTTTGTGGCAAACTGATTAAAGAGGCTTTTGATGATCAAAAGTCTACTGAGTTTAGGGATGCAGCAAGGGACACGCTGCGAAAATGGGTCAGGGGCTTTCAGAAGAACACCTCTGGCCCATACCTTCCTAATGAGAGTATGAGGGATTGTCTCTCTCCTATTGCATCTGCGGATGCAATTGTTCCCCAGGCTCAACCTGAGATCCCCTTAGTTCAGATTCCGGTAGAACCTGACGTTTCGGATGCCTTTCAGTGCATCCAATTAGAGGACAACATGTCTGTTGTCTCGGAGGAGACTGAGAACAATCTCCTAGTGGATGAACTGGAGCAGGAGGATGAGATACCTCCTGAGACTGGAGTCGAGATAACCGAAACGATTTCGGTATCGTCTGCAGCGGGTACTGAACCGACGCCTTCGACTTCTTCCACCGCACCCCAGTTGGATTCCATTACAAGTACGCGACACTCGCTACTGTCCATGATGCAGGACATTCAGAAGAAATCATCCGAGAAAGAAGCATCTTCCCGGACGGAGATTCATCAGCTAGTTGCGTCACGTTTAGCCCCGAAGAAGTTAAAAGTTAAGGACCTCCCCGCCTTCTCTGACGTTCACCCATGGAGGTACGCAGAGCATATGCCTATGTCGGGGGGGAAGATCTTCCTCTTAGAGAAACTGGGAACAGTTTCACTAGAGGAAATCGAATTTTGGCCTAGTAAAGGGGCCTATCCGGATTGCTATGTCCGTCTGAGGACGGAACCAGCATCCAAGGAGGAAACAGAGCCAAAAGAAACGATTGTCCTTGAACTATCCAAGGCACAGGCCTTATATACAACCACCTTGAAAGAGAGGCCCTTTACTAGTTCCAAGGTGTAGGCTCTCAGCAAAAAGCACCCATCCTTTATTGCTGACTCCGAACGTGCCTTCCCCTTTATGGACAAAGGGTTTAAGGCAGCCTTAAAGGCAGTTGAGGCAGGGAAACCTTGCCCTACTCTTGAAGAGTGTAGACCAATTTCCCTCGCCTTCCCTTCAGATGATAAGGATTGGAAGGATGTCCATAACACCTTTACAGTTGGGAAGCTAGAGGCAGATATCGCTGGACGGCAGTTCAACGAAGATCTCCCGAAGCTGTCAGAGTCTCTCCTGCGCAGGGAACAGGAGACTAAGGAACGTCTCGCTGCTTCCATGTCTCTGCAGACTGGCTTAAAGATTATGGCAAGCATCCCAGACACCCCAGATATGTACCTGGTCTTTGCCAAATCTCATTTGGCAACAGTCACCAAGGATTTGTACAATTTTATTAAAGCCAGAAGGGCTTGTAGGGAGTTTGTGTTTGCTTCTGCTACAGTGAAGCACGAACCAAGGAAGCTGATAGTTTCCAATATCTGGGGAAAAGACCTCTTCCCATGTGAAGTGGTCAAAGAGGTCGTAGATAAAGCCGCTTCAGAGATAGAAATCTCCTCTCCAAATGGGGCTTGTCCTCAAAAAGGAAATCTTCCGCTGATGAGGGTCCCCAGCCGAAGAACAAGTCAAAACGACCAAGAGTGCCCTCTCGGCCAAAGTAACAGCAACAGTTTCCCATGGCCACGATGCCCCAGACGATGGTACAACCAACCACCACCTTTCAACTGGTGCCCCAAACGCTGGCGACCCAATCGCCCGTGTTCACCCCAGTATTTGAAAAGCAATCAACTAGCCGAAGTCTCAAGATTCCTTTCGAGGATCCTCTAGACGCCCCTTCAGTGGTAGGGGCAACAAAGGTGGACGTGGCCGAGGAGGCAAGTCCTCCAACCAGCACTCCAAGTAAGATGCTGCCGGTAGGAGGGAGACTTCTCCACTTCCGGGATCGTTGGACCTTCGATCCCTGGGCCCACAGCCTAATCAAAAAAGGACTAGGGTGGAGTTGGAGCTCAACTCCACCAAACTTCCCTCAATTCTTCCAACACTCAACCCCCATAATGGAAGAATATGTTCAGGACCTCTTGAACAAAAGAGTACTCGGAAGGCAAAGTCCGTTAGATTTTAAGGAAGGCTATTTTATGTTCCGAAGAAGGATTCCAAAAAGCTCAGAGTCATTCTGGACTTATCACCACTCAAAAAGTTCATAGTGAACCACAAGCTCAGAATGTTAACGCTTCAGCACATAAGGACCCTTTTGCCCAAACGGGCATTCACAGTCTCTATAGACATGACGGATGCATACTGGCATGTTCCAATCAACCGTCAAGTTTCCCCCTACCTATGGTTCAAACTACAGAAAAGAAAGTACGTTTTCAGAGCCATGCCCTTCGACCTAAACATAGCCCCAAGGGTATTCAATAAGCTTGCGAATGCAGTCATTCATCAACTACGCCTGAAAGGAATCCAGGTAGTAGCCTACCTGGACAATTGGCTGGTGTGGGCAGCATCCGAGGAAGAATGTATGCAAGCCTCAAAAGAAGTGATCCAGTTCCTGGAACCCTTAGGATTCAAGATCAACTTGAAAAAGTCTCGGCTTTCTCCAGCTCAAAAGTTCCAGTGTCTGGGTGTCCACTGGGACCTACAGTCACACTGCCTTTCCATTCCATCAAAGAAGAGGAAAGAGATAGCAGGATCTGTCAAAAGACTCCTTCAATCCGACAGGATATCAAGAAGGCAACAGGAGAGAGTGTTGGGGTCCCTCCAGTTTGCCTCAGTGACAGATCCAGTATTGAGAGCACAATTAAAAGATGCATCAGGAGTTTGGAGAAAATACACATCAAACGCTCGAAGAGATCTACAAAGACTGATTCCAAATCGTCTGCGATCACTACTCAAGCCATGGTCGGAGGCCAAGAACCTAAGAAACAAGGTGCCCCTGAAACCACCTCCTCCAGCAGTCACCGTTCATACGGATGCCTCGAAGGAGGAGTGGGGAGGTCATTCTCATCATCGGAAAGTCCAAGGAACCTGGTCTCCCCTCTTCAAGTCCTTCCACATTAATTTTCTGGAAGCCATGGCAGTTTTTCTATCTCTGAAAAAGCTGAAACTTCACTGCTCAATCCACATCCGTTTGGTTCTAGACAGCAAAGTAGTAATGAGATGCCCAAATCGACAAGGCTCTAGATCGCCTCACATAAACCAAGTGATACTAGCCATCCTTCGTCTAGCCAAGATGTCAGCAGTCCACCTTCAAGGGTTTCGCAATGTGACGGCAGACGCTCTATCCAGGGTCAACCCGATAGAGTCCGAATGATCTCTAGATGCAAGATCATTCTTTTTCATATTACGCAAAGTCCCAGGACTGCAGACAGACCTCTTCGCAACGAGCAACAATAAGAAGCTACCCCGGTATGTAGCCCCGTACTAGGATCCTCTAGCGGAAGCGACAGACGCAATGTCTATAGATTGGAACAGGTGGTCTATGATCTACCTGTTCCCTCCAACCAACCTTCTGCTGAAATTCCTCGAAAAACTGAGATCCTTTCGGGAGACAGCAGCAATAGTGCCCCACAAGTGGCCCAACAGCGTTTGGTTCCCTCTGACAACGGAACTACGCCTGAAGCTGATCCCGTTGCTGGAACCAGTTCTGGCTCAGCAAGTGCAGAAATTGACTGTCTCTGCTTCATCAGAGAAAATGCAGAACCTTCATCTCATGATTTTCTCGCCCTAGCGATCAAGAAACGGTTTGGGATTTTTAGAGACAGTATTAACTTCTCAGAAGAATACAAGTCAAAGTCAACAAGAAGACAATATGAGTCTTCCTTGAAGAAATGGGTGGCCTTTGTCAAGGCGAAGAATCCTGAGGAGATACCTACGGATTTCTGCTTGTCCTTCTTCATCCATCTGCTTGAACAAGGTTTAGCAGCTAATACGATTACTACATGTAAATCCGCCCTAGCCAGACCAATACTATACACCTTCCAGGTAGACTTCTCTAATGAAATCTTCAACAAGATTCCTAAAGCTTGCGCTAAACTTCGGCCTGCAGCTCCTCCAAAGCTCATTTCATGGTCTTTGGTTAAAGTTCTTTACTTAGTTCAACCCTGAACAATGAAGATTGCTCGCTGAAAGACTTGACCCAAAAGGTGATATTCTTATTTGCACTAGCCTCAGGAGCCAGAGATAGCGAAATAGTGGCCCTCTCGAGGGGTGATGGCCACATTCAGTTCACAGACACTGGAGAACTGAACCTCTTTCCGGACCCGTCGTTTCTCCCCAAGAACGAGCTGCTCACTAAGAATCTGCCCTCTGAAAGAAGAAGCATTCCTCTGCCCAGTGGATTGCTTAAAGGTCTATCTTCGTAGAACTTCAGACTTTAAGGGAGGTCAGCTTTTAGGGGAGACACTTCTGGTTTAACGTTATCCTTGAAGCAGATAAGGGCGAAAATCACCTATTTTATACGTAGAGTGGATCCAGACAGTACACCCCCAGGTCACGATCCGAGAAAAGTTGCCTCGTCTCTGAATTTCTTTCAGACAATGTCGTTTGAAAGTCTGCGTGCTTACACTGGTTGGAAGTCTTCCAGAGTTTCTTCAAGCTCTACGCGAAGCAATTACAAAAAATAAAATTTCATGTGGTAGCGGCAGGCAGTGTTATAAAACCTGCCGCTTGATTACTGCGAAGAACAGTGCACTAATTGGGACTTTTAGTGAAGGGTGTACATGTTAGACTCTTAAGGTATATCATGTTGAGTATTGTGTTTAAGAAGACACTATAGACTGTTCTATCTATACAGGTGACATCAA
>NC_090737.1:53965978-53970978 GCF_036898095.1 Palaemon carinicauda
TTTATATACCAATTCTGAACACATGCGCAGTGATGCATGTTGCCTCATCTTTCATTTGTATAGTTTTCAGAGGCGATTAGGCCAGCGATACTGGTGGAACAGAGCACGAGTAATACGATGCCATATATCCTAGCAAGCCTTGTACCGCAGGTGCCCGACCACCATTGCACTCTAGGCAAAAAAAAAAAAAAAAAAAAATGGAGCAGATTTCATTCTGTACGCTAGCTTTGTGACGAAGTGTGGCAACCTAGGATGTATTGCATACGTGACGACTCTCATCTCGTTCCGTGGGATTTGGCGCAAGACACACCCAAGATGAATGGGGATGTATGGCGATATGCTGAAAATATAGCTTAAATCCAAAGCTCACCATGTTGCCATGGCCGTAGCGCTAAAGTGTGATCCCAGCCTCAATGTTCATTTACTATCTATCATTTTCATGATAAGTCATGCTAATGATCATTACTTTTTCTCACATGTTTTTAGTATATCCACTACATTAGTTTGCTCTGGTATCCATGTTGTTATTTCTCTGTCTCTTAGTGTTAATCCCATCCTTATTCTTTTCACAGCTTTTTGAGCTCTCTGAGTTATAACTAGTTTTGTTCTAAGGCTTTATTAAGGTCTAAGTTCCTGATAAAATACTTTTGTTTTTAGAGAAATTAGCATTTCACATTTCATTATCTAATTCTGCAAACCAAAAGCTCTCTATCAAATGCTTATCCAGGTTTTGCTTTAATTTCGTTCTCATGTCGTGGAAAACAGTTGCTATCATTCCTAATTTTGTATATTCATTAACAATGTCTAGAGGTTCATACATAATAATTTTTGTTGCCATTCTACATTTTTGTTGAATTTTATCTTTGTTTTATTCATGTTTATTTTCTGTCCTACATTTATACTTTCTTTATTCAAATATTCTATAATCTTTTGCAATTCCACCCATGATTCACTGAACAGAACTATGTCATCTGCAAATTCTAAGTTATTTATGTATTCTCCATCAATATTAATTCCTACATATTCCAAATCTTTTTTTTTATTTTGAATTTCTAGGCACGCTGTGAATAACTTAGTAGAGATAGGATATTATGTCGAGCATGATGCACAGGTGACAGAGGTGTTCCTCTTTCGAGGAAGAAAACACAAGTATGTCGTCCACGTAACATACACAGAAGGGGAGGTCCCCTAACATGCCATCCAAGAGACATTGAAAAGTGGCCCCAGCATTACGAAGGCCAAAACTGGAGTAATTGAAGGTGTAAGTACCAAACGGTGTGGTGATGACGGTCTTGGGGATGTCTTCTGGGTTCATAGGCACATGATGATACCTCTTCAGGAGGTCGAGCATAGAGAAAACCCTTGCTTTTTGCAGGTAGGAGGTCATGACGGGGATGTTTGGGAGGGGGTAGTGATCCGGTTCAGTTTGCATGTTCAGTCGCCTGTAATCCCCACACAGACAGCCGTCTTTCTTCAGGACAATGTGTAAGGGTGACGCCCATGGGCTGGAGTCTTTTTGGCAAAGGCCCATTTCTTCCATTATGGCAAGCGTTTGTTCAGCGGCTTCCAATCAATCTGGTGCCAGACGTCTGAATATGGGTGTCCCGTTGAGTTGGTACGGAGATAAATACTGTGTTTGATGGGAGCCGTGGGCGTTAGGCGAAGTTCTGGATGGAAAATTCCCGGGTATGACGGGAGAAGGTGGGCGTAGGCATCCGTGGGTGTGCTAATGTAGAGAGTGAGGCTAGAGGGGGCGTGTTGAAGAGGTGTCGACAAGTATGAGTCTGTGTTGGCCAATTATCGGTGGGTGACATCGACCAGAAGGTGCAAATAAGAAAAGAAATCCGCACCGAGGATTAGCAATGTGACATGAGCAAGGAGAAACTTCCAATTAAATTTGCCGTTTCCAAATGATAATATGAGGTTCTCGTAACCGTAGGTGGGTATTGCAGATCCATTGGCAGCTACCAGGCAGATGTCGGCAGACTTAGACAGACTACATTGTGTTCTGAAAAGTTCACTTGGCAAAAGAGAATGACAAGCACCCGTGTCTACCAAAAATCGCATGTAAAAAGAAAAGATTAGAAATACGGGAGGCTACCACCACAAGCGAAAGCATACTTAAACATTTTTTGGCCACTGGCACATTTCTTCGCGGCAGCCCCGAACCTTGAGTGGTAGTAGCAAAACTGCGGACGATGTGGCTGTAGAAGTTGTTGGTTGGGCACGAGCAAGTGGTGGGTTATGGATGGTTTTGTCGCCAATCCTGCACGTCACGAGGTAGGCATATGTGTTGTACAGTATTGACGTCAGCTTCGGTTGACGTTGAATAAGTGTCCTCTTCGTCAGGAGTGGAGGCATTGATGGAGGTCTTGAAGGTCGTGAAGTGGCTGTTATACGGGCGTCAACATTGGTCATCAAGTAATTTATGGGTAAACTATCGACATTAGGTATGGCAGCGCGTACAGGTTCGGGTAAACGGCGTACCCAAAGGGCACTAGGTAGGTTCACCTCACGAGGAGAGCCGTCTGCGGCCGGATGCAAGCAAGCGATACTGGTCATTTCCCTGAGGGCGAGCGAAGCCCTTTGGTCCCCCAATGGTTGTTGAGAGAGCTGAAAAAGCTCTGCTATATGGCGGCTGGCAACGGTGAGTACTGCTGCAGAAGGTATGTTTTGAGGGAGTCATACGCTATTGGTGTGTCTCCTTGTTCACAAAGCCAGTCTGAGATTTCCGGGAAGGTGACATCAGGTATCGCAGCAAGAACATAATCTGTTTTGATGGTTGAGCAAGTCACGCCCGTGATGCGGAACTGTACTTCTGCATGCTGAAACCAAGCAAACAGCTGTCCGCTGGCGAACGGCGAAAGATTTAATGGGGCGGCGCTATCTTCCGTGGAGTCCGTCATAGTAACAGGGTTGGGGAGATGGTGGGAGGAACGAGTCAATTTCCGGGGTCACCAATGAAACAAGCCAAGAGTTGGTTGTGACTCAAAAACGAGATGAAAGCAACTGAGTAACTTTATTACGACACATCGAGTATATATACACACAAGGTCCCAGTAAGAAGGTCACAAAATAGAGACATGCTATTTTTTGTCTATCGGCAACCGGTTCTGTTAACAGTTAACAATGGAGTATGCAGACATGGAGAATCCAGACATTAAAACAAGTTGCTGTCAGTGCGAGGGGAGAGTGAAGATACAAAGGACAATATATATAAAAAAGAGAAATGCCGTTACTATGTACGCTCGTGTGACACACGGTTGGTACACCATGGTAGTAACATTAGAGTTTTTCATGTTACATTAATTTGTCGATGGTTCTGACAATGATTATGAATTCAATTCAGGGCTTCTATAAATACAAATTAGAAATTACTCTAGATACCAGAATCAAGACTTTTAATATATACTAGAATTGGTTTTTATTTATATAATATATATTTTTTTTTTATTCTCATCGCTTGTACTGAAAGCTAAATAAATTTTCTATCTAAGGATACAAACATTGTAATTGGAATACAAAAATTTACTTGCAGTAAGATCTATAACAATATCATAGATTCTGTTTGTTTATCAATTTACATTAGCTTCTCAAAATGAAAAACTATTTTTAAAAACTTTTTTTATCATTATACCTCGCCGAATTTAATAAAACCCTTTAAAGAAAATTAACGATATATTATTTTTAGTAGAAATTATAATGGAAAGCATTCTAATGCATATTGTAGAAAAAATTCTACAATATGATAAATATATATGGATTTTTTTTAAATGTCTGGCTATGTAGATACTCTCTTATAGTAAAATACATTGGGCAAATAAAAAAAATAAAACAGATAGAAAGTTATCTTACAGCAGAGGAATGCTAGTACGTAAGGCTCATTCAGTTACCAAAGAGAGAGAGAGAGAGAGAGAGAGAGAGAGAGAGAGAAAGAGAGAGAGAGAGAGAGGGAGAGAGAGAGAGAGACTTCGGAGTTGTCATTCATCCTAAAACAGAAGAAAGCTCTATCGTCTACAATGGTATCCTTAAGTAAATCCATAGAGTCGCGTCGTCTAACAAAGGAAAGCCTTCTGAGCCTTTTCTCAGTTTCCAAAAGATCTTGAGGAGTCCGTGAATCGCTTTTTATTGAAATATGAAGCCTATGCGATTTAAAAACATGTTATCGGTCCTTTCCACAACCGCCTAACAATCCCACTTTCAACTTTTCAAAGCCAAGAAAAAGTTTCTTGTTGTTTTGAAGGCCTGTTTAAAAAGAGAACAAAAATGCATATAATTTTGAATCCATTTTGTGCCTATGGCTTTTGATGCAAATTAATATGAATGTTTGATTTTTTTTTTTAAACTAAAAAAAAAAGTTTACAATTACAATATATAGATAAAAAAAATTATCTTCGAAGTGATTTATCTTTTCAACAAATTATCTTATGTATTCTAAAAGAATGGATTTAATTATACAAAGTGATAATGTACTTACACTCCTAACCTGAAATTTTAGGTTGTAAAATCTCTAGAGACAGGGAAGTAAAAAAAGGCCAAAAAATTTGCGTTATCACACCGTTCCTGTAATCACACAAAGACAAGACCTTGGGACCGGCCGGGAATCGAACCCTGGTCGGCAAAATTTATCATTAATCGAATGCCAAGTAACAAACTACCAATTAACTACGATGTTGATGATGGATTAATTTCAATTCTAAGTAAACACCTGAATTCGACAGGTATAAGTACAGAAGAATTGTCATTGACTTTTTATCTTTCTTCGTGGCCAAGTGGTTTAGTCACTGTCTATACAAGCTTGCCGACCAGGGTTCGATTCCCGGCCAGTCACAAGCTCTTGTCTTTGTGTGATTTCGCCTCGGGCTCTGATCCCGAGGTCGTTAAGAGAATCCGGACATTAAGGTATCAAAAATATATATGGCTTATTTGAATATGAAAAACACGTCTAAATGTGCAAAATTTATCATTAATCGAATGCCAAGTAATAAACTACCAATTAC
>NC_090737.1:53975978-53998478 GCF_036898095.1 Palaemon carinicauda
ACAGCCTAAACCTAGTATTAGTCAAAAGTGCAAAATCAAGTATTCAGTTTGGTGGAGAAACTGTATGCTTTTATTTCTAACTCTTCAAAACGGCATGCTGCTTTCATGGAGATCCAGAAAGCAATGTATCCAGAAGACAGCCCACTTGAACTTAAGAAGCTATCAGTCACAAGATGGGCTTGCAGAGAGTCAGCTCTTAGAACCATGAGGAAGGTTATCCCAGCTCTGAAGCAATTTTTAGAAGAGGTAGTGCAAAAACCTCCTCCTGATGCATCAACAGGGGATGCCTCAATATTGCTGCAAAGTATTAACTTTGAATTTCTTGTTTGTCTTGAGATTGCCCCTCCAGTTTTTCAAGAAACTGCCTATGCCTCTAATGCCCTACAACAGAAAGACTTTGATTTGGCTGCCTCCTACAGAATTGTGGATGGAGAGCTACAAAGTTAGAGAGAATTAAGAAATGATGAGAAGTTTCAGGAGATTTTTCAAATGTTAAATCTATGGCCATCAACCTCCCCTCTGGGATTCCTGGACAAGGTAGAAGAAGAAAAAGGCCTGAAAGATACGAGTATAGTGCTACATCTGCTACTGAGGACCAGCAATATCAATCCTTGGAAGAGTACTACCGTATGAGAATATTTTATGTGTTTTTAGATACAATATCACAAGAGCTACAAAGAAGATTTAAAGGTGGAGACAACACAACATGGGGTATCCTAAATGCCTTTCATTGTATGACAGTCCAAGATAACTAGAAAGAATCTGTGAATGAAGAGGCATTCAAATCATTGCAAAATTTATGCCAGTTTTATGAGTTAGAAGAAGTAGACAAGCTACGGTTGGAATTAAAGATCTTCTATTCCTCATTTCCTTGCCTGCCACAAAACACTTTCTGATGAAAGAAAACAATATCCAGGAGATATTGCCACTTATGCTTGAACTCTTTAACAATTTATGCCACTCTACCCCTCACAACTGCAACAGTGGAAAGGACCTTCTCCAAACTCGAGCTGGTGAAGACAAAGCTACGCAGCCTGTCCAGTGAGGAGAGATTATCTGTTCTTTTGTCGCTAGCAGTTGAAAAGGATATCACAATGAAAAACAGTGAAGTTATCAGCATATTCAAAGGAATGGCACACAGAAGGGTTCTCTTATAAATATAAAATGATAAGATCTGGTTATTAGCCAAGTTTATTGATCATACTGATTGATTTTCTTACAGTTATTTATGTAAAAGTAATTTATATAATTTTTCTTTTGTTAAATTTCCTAGTTCTACTGGTAGTCAGTACTGAAGATTTTATGTTCATAGAAAATATTAGCCCACTAGTACCTATGATATCAGTCATGTTTATCTCTTTAGAATTATTAATGGCTATTTTGAATAATTTTGACTGGTTCCTATGATATCAGTCATGTTTATCTCTTTCTTGAATTATTAATGGCTATTTTAAATAAATTTTAAAGAATATTGAGCCGGTATATATTTAGCCTCATTCATTTCTATATTTTTGCCCTTTTTTTCACTTGAGCACCTGCCCTGAAAAAGTTATCTGCACGTCCCTGTTATTAGGTATAGAAAAAAAAAAGAAAAAAAGGTTAATTCCTCAGGACAAAGCCACACAAAACGGAGACTGCTGGGAAAAATTTCTAACGGTAATTTGAAGCATATTTTATCTTATATTGGTGACCACACCCGACAATCGTGAAGGGTTGATTCTCTGAAGATGCTGCCGAGCAATGTAAAATGTTCTAAAATGCAACGGTGGTTCCCAACGTGATCAACCAAGAACACAGATTTTTTTCATCAGATAATATCACATTTGTATCGAAGGAAAGCTTCGACTGCTGAATGTGATGTATCGGAGGATCACGTTGCTGGTGGGGCCGTGTGTCGCTGGTTGCTGCTCTGTCCCCCAAGTCTTGTCTCTATCTCAATGCTCGTTGTGTCAGTTGTGGCCTTATCCTCACTGACATAAAAATATTTATCTTAAGGGAATCAGTATATTTGTCTCAGATATCAAAGTCTGCATAAAATACATAATAACAGTCATGATGAAAGTAAGGAAAATGGAATGCTCATGACTAACAGGATTTAAGGAGAAAGAAAAAAAAATAATAAACTAATTTCTATGAGAAACAGGTATATGGATATCATACAATATATTTCACTTGCCCTAATTCAATTTAGAATTATGTATGAAAAGATAATATATTGTACTGTTGGTAAACCAGAACCCATAATTGTGAACGCTCGTAACTCATAAATCCTTTTCAATCGATGTTTCTGATGGAAACTCTTTATATATTCTAAGATGACTACTGTGGGTGGTAGAGATATGATACGTTGCCAATTTCATGTTATGGTAATCATATAGGCGTTAAGTAGTCTTTCTAAATAGGTTTCATTTCTTGAAATGTAGTGTTATGCTCTCAACACATATCATAAATATATACTACTTCATCTAATAATTGTTAAAATTTCTTTTTCATCACTAAAAATGTAGACGAGGCATAATTTTTGCCAAGTGTAATGGTTTCAAATGACTCCCTCTAAATCTTACCCCCCTCCCTCATCCCCGGTAGTTTGAAACCACTTACATGCTACCAGGGGGGGGGGGGATTAAAACCGGTTTCAAGCTACCCCTGGAGGTAATTTGAAACTGGTTATAAGCTAACCCCTCGTTTTTGCGTAGTATCTCATTATTTACACATATTAACCAATTGCTTTTGATCAGGCTCAACACAAAATGAATAGGTTACATATAGCTATATGTACAGTTTCATCTACTGGTATAATTTATTACTGTTATGTCTTTATCCATTTATTAATTTGTTCTTCTTTGCGATTAATTATCATACTAGTACAGTGATAAAAGCACGCTTGATGCGGCCATCATTTATGTATTATTTTTTTCCTAATACGAACTCAACACACATTCCATATGAAAATTTGCATGTTGTATAATACAAGGTGTATAGATAGATCTTGTTATAATACTATGCGCACAAGTCAAGTGCTCCTTAATTCCTCTGGATGACCACAAAGAGGTCGATAGTTACAATGACAATTTCTCGTCCTCAGACCGCACATCACACCCCTCTGTTTTTTATCTAGTTATCTTGTACGTGTTGGTAAGACACTGATCTCTGTTGTGTTTGGATGTATATAAATCCATGTTAAACCGACCGCAGTATCACTTGTCCAAAAACTCATCAAAATGGCTGCTGAACGGAAATCAGACAACCTCGATATCATTGACTACGTAGTGAAAGCCTAGTATCTACAAGATGCTTCGGAAAACGTAAAAACCAATCTATACTTTGTTAGATTTACAAAGGCCGATGTGTATCTAAAACCAAAAACACGGTCCCATATCTTTAAGTACGTAATATACAGTGACAGGCCAAGAGTAGGTTGTGAGTCAAAGGTGAGATGAATGCAACTGAGTAACTTTATTACAGACACATTCAGTATATATACAAACTAGGTCCCGGTAAGGTCACAAAATACAAACATGGTATTTCTAGTCAACCTGACAACTGGTTCTGTTAACAGTTAACAATGAAGTAAGCAGCCAGGGTAATACAGGTTGCTGTCAGTTCGGAGGGAGAGCGAAGATACAAAGGATAATATATACAAAAAAATGTCGTTACTATGTACTATCGTGTGACATAGTGGTGGTACATGGCTCCCACCCAAAAAATGACATACTATACATGTTAAATAGGGCACCCTGATCTAGAGAGGTGAACTGTAGGCGGGTTATCTGGCAGGAGATAAGCAGCTTTTAGACGATCAATGAAGACCCAGTCTTCTTAGCCACGAATGTTTAGTAGGAATGCTTTTGGATTGTGTCGGATCACAAGGAAAGGGCTCGTGTAAGGGGGCCATTACCAGAAGCTTGCTAGTGTCGTTGTGTAGGAAGACGTGTGTTGCAGAGTGCAAGTCTGTCAATATGTGATGCTTTTCTGGGGGCTTGTAAGTCGGGCGGCATGGAGTAAATTGTTCCACACCGTGACGTATGCACTGGAGATTGTCGAAGGAGGTTGCAGAAGGAAAAAATTAGGCAGGGATGACCATACACCATTTCAGCTGCCGAGACGTCCAGGGCGTCTTTAGGAGTGGTCTGTAGCCCCAGGAGAACCAAGGGAAGCTGAGTAAGCCAGTTGGAGTCCTTGTAGCCGGACATCAAAGCTGCTTTGAGCGTGTGATGGAAACGTTCAATCATTCCATTAGCAGTGAGGTTGTAGGCAGTTCTCTGGTGTAGGCTGATGCCCAGGCGATTTGCCAATGATGTCCGCAATTGAGAGGTGAAAGCGGTACCCCTGTCAGAAGTAATATGCTCAGGGATATCAGAAGGCTAGGTGTTCGGGTTACTCCTGGGTTACCAATGCGATGGCCCAAGAGTAGGTTGTTAGTCAAAGGCGAGATGAACGCAACTGAGTTACTTTATTACAGACACATCGGGTATATAAACACACAAGGGCCCGGTAAGGTCACAAAATACAAACATGCTATTTCTTGTCAAACTGCCATCCGGTTTTTGTAGTAATCTCCTTTGGGAATCGACCACCAATTAGAAAAAAATTATCTTATCTGAATGCCACAGCTGAATTGTTTCTTTGTTTTCTTTTGTCATATTATTATTATTATTATTATTATTATTATCATTATTATTATTGTTATTATTATTATTATTATTATTATTATTTTTCCTTTTTTCTTTTTTTGGCAGGTCAACATACTCGCTATATCTTTTTTGTTACCAGTTTGTTTTTAAAATTTTTCTAATGATACAATACCCGTCTTGTTATTTGTGTATTTTATCTTCATATCCTTGCCTTATCTCCTTTTCCTTATTTTTTTCCCTTCCCAGTAGGGTTGAAGCTTAGCTAATAATAATAATAATAATAATAATAATAATAATAATAATAATAATAATAATAATAATAATAATAATAATAATTGAGAATGCAAACAATTTCATACATCGAACCTTTATTTGAAATTAGTCTTTCGACATACACCTGAAAGTTCTTTGTTGATATGGATGACAACGAAACAGTTTTAGAGAAGATTCCTCATCAGAGGACTCAAGACTTCTTACTAAAGAATCAGTATATTTATCGATTACCACATTTTACTTTACATCCTCCTACTGTGATTTTTTCGGCGTGTTGTACAATGTTCGCACAATTTTCTTTTGCCACCGAATACAGTACTTTTTATTTATTTATTTATTTATTTTTTTTAATTTATTGGCCTTCACTTTTGCCCAAATATTTTCCACCGGATTATATTGGCACACGTATGGAGGAAGACAAATAACCTTGTTACCATTTTCAACGGCAATTTTCGTAATCACGTAAGCGTTATCAATATTCAGGGAGCATTCATCATCCATTTCCAAAAGTTGACATTCCAACATGATGTCTCCAAGTGATGCGCTTTTTTGATGAGTAATTATTCTATTTTTGCATTGTTATTGATGTTGTTGCAGGTTTTTCATAATTTTGCCCTATGATAAGATTCGTTACCATTACAATTATAGAAGATGGGAATATATTCGGTAGCAACTACTTATGGAACCATAGTTCAAAATTACGTTACTATTAATTTGACTGTGAAAGTAGTTTTGCTTAAATTGGTTGCTTCTGTTATGCGAAAAAAAAAAATCTTTTGAAACATCAGTAACAGGACCTATTTTCTGTTTTTATGAAGCAAAATATTTCGAAACATTATAAACAATCTCTCGTGCTGGACAAGCAAATAACCCACTGTTGCTCTGTATGGGGACAGGTGACCTTCCATTGTAGTTGACAAAAAAATTATGATGATTTTTTTTGTCACCTAGTCTCCCTTGATTGGCAATAATCTTTGAGACATCTCTTATAGCGTTTGTAATTCTCTCTCTCTCTCTCTCTCTCTCTCTCTCTCTCTCTCTCTCTCTCTCTCTCTCTCTCTCTCTCTCTTCCTACATCTGGGTGCCAGTACCTGCCTTTCTGACGAAATCCGATTAAGGAATGTTCATCTCTGACCTGAGAAACTCTATCGGAAAAGTGGAAATTTTATGTCACATTTCTTTATAGAACGTCTGAATAATGTTACAAAGTATAATAATTAGAAGTGTAGTTTCTATATAAGTAAAGTTTAATATTCAAAGTAATGGTATTCATTATAACCATTAAAGGGCAACCTTTTGTCTATTTTCGAAACAATGTTGTCTTACGGTACATCTCAATCTTCTTCATAAATTTGAAAGAATATAATAGTATATAGTATAATAGTATATAGTTGTTGATTTTTTGTTTTTTCTCTCTCCACGTATATTTCTGTGTGAAGCTCGTGTACCTGAAGCACAAGAATTGAATCTAGCTGAGATGATAAAAGAAAACAATTCTCGACAATCACACGAACACTACAATAATTTTTTACCTTGCCATTATCACAAAAACTCGAATGACAGAGTCTGTGGCTTCTAACGCGTCATATAATTCACTAAAGTCCTATACAATATTTTGTCTTTAATACGAAAGTAAACTGTTTTATTCTGCTACTGTGAAGTTAGCAATAAATGCATGATGCATATATGCACTGTTCATATCAATTATTTTTTGATTGCGATAAGGGGGTAACTTGGAAACAGAGGGGTAGCTTGAAACCGGTTTTAAACTAACCCTCCCCCTCTCGGTAACCTGAAATCGGTTTCAAATTACCGGGGGCTAACTTGAAACTAGGGATAACTTGAAACCTTTACACCGGCAATGCCAGATGTGAGAGTAAGGATTCAAAAGGTAGCGGTCACACGCTCATGATCACCTACTGTGATAATAATGGAGAACCCAAGTGACTCCCGAAAACGAATGCTTTTTTTTTTTTTCAAGAAATTTGTGTTTGTATTTGTGTGTGTTATTTTAAGCAGGGTTTACCAAAAATGGTGTTGATTCTTTACAGAATAAAGGACATGTCTAAGTTTTGTGTGTGCGTGTGCATAGGTTTTAACGAAAGTTAATGATTCATGATTTGATGACAAATGGATAGGTAAACGGCTTTTTTTTTATTCCTTCATGAGATACGTGTGATATACATGTTACATATAATTCCGATATCCAATACTGCATTATTTACTCTATACATTAATGATAAAAAAAAAACGATAAAAAAAGATATATGTAAATAATACATATTCCGGAAGGAATACATATAGTCGGGAATGGAAACAAAGAAGTAAGAAATCAGGTGTACTTAGGGTGTAAACCTTTTCCCTCGACTCCTAAAATTTTAATTAAATCTTCTCAAGGAGGATTATTTCTTGGGAAAGCATTTATAGAACCTTATCCGTAGATCTAATAATCTGTATTATCTACCTGGCCGCACCCTGGAGAGCTTAGAAAACTTGACAGATTATAATAGGGTTTTAATCCTAGATGCCTTGTCAATTACTTTTTGCGATTGTGTAATATTCTACAAATCCCTCTCAGTGGGCAGGTAAATATTATAGACAATTGAATCAGAGATTCACTCCTACCGACATACAAACTTGTAGCTCCTGTCTGAAATGCTCCTATTCGAGACTATAAGCTAGAATTAAAATAAACAAATTAATCGAAGAATAATGAGATTAATATATGTCATTTCTTATTTTGATTCTAACTTATTTCATAGATGATGGGTGTGGTATTCAAAGCTGCTGACGTAATGCTCCAGCTTATGCATAAATTCAATTCATACCTGAAATCCTGGTATTTAGTTTAAATATGAAGGATTTATTAAAAAGTTAAATACGTTACTGGGAATTAGTGTGAGGGGATGGAAAAGTTGAATAATTTTATACCGTATGTTTTATGGGCGGTAGATTAAGAAGGTTTCTAGTAATAATTTTTTTTGCAAGACATATACAAATACTCAACGTATATTACAAAGGTGAACCTTGTGATATGTAACCAATGATCATATGCTTGTGCTCAGTGAAGTTACATATTTATGACTGACGAAATACGGTTCACTAAAGCAGAATATGGAATATAAATCGCTAGATATAATATAACGGGAATGAAAAAATCTACAAGATAATACTTTTAGGATGTTTTTATTGCCAAGACAGTATAGTGGAATGGCTCACTGCTATTCGATAAGATGTCGATTATAATTCAGCTACCCTTTCCATATTTATCAACATCAGAATAATACAAGTGTCTCTCTCTGACACACAAATTTTATATATATATATATATATATATATATATATATATATATATATATATATGCATATGTATATACATACATATATATATATATATATATATATATATATATATATATATATATATATATATATATATATATCCATAGTGTTACTGTTTATATATAAGTATATATACATATATATATATATATATATATATATATATATATATATATATATATATATATATATATATATATAATTTATATATATACACACACACATATATATATATATATATATATATATATATATATATATATATATGTGTATATATATATATATATATATATATATATATATATATACACATATATATATATATGTATATATATATATATATATATATATATATATATATATATGCGTGTATATATATACACACCCATAATATATATATATATATATATATATATATATATATATATATATATATATATATATGTATGTAAATATATATATATATATATATATATATATATATATATATATATATATATATATATATATATATATATATATATATATATATATATATATATATACATATATATATATATATATATATATATATATATATATATATATATATATATATATTTTTTGGGCTCAAGCCATGTTGTCCTGATGGAAGTTCCTATAGGGTAGCTTCCTAGGGTATATTACAACTACGGCGATATTCCCAGAGAATTTACCTTAAGGTACCAGAATTCTAACTCCTGGAGCGAGTATCCCTCGTGAAAGGGATATCGCGACATATCAGAGGACGTATTCTTGACACGCCACATGGCAATCTGCATCCCGAACAGAGATTTCGTCTTGCAGGGGGCAAATGGCAAGAAACGAATTCGGGAAAGAAAAAGGGGGAGCCGCTCCCAAGGCTCCCTATCTCCCGATTCGTAAGCGTGCCTGGCGCCAATCCTGGCGCCATCTTTATTCCTTTTTGCGTAGCTTAACAACTCGGTGTTTTTTCCTGTGTTTCTCGCAAATCTTGGATTTATTCTGCTTTTCATGGCTTCTCCGTCTTCGTCGGCCTCTGATAAGTTGAGTATAATGTCCTTTATGTATAAATGTAGGCTCTTGGTAAATTTTTGAGTGATTAATAGGATTAATCTTTGTTACAAGAGCCGTAGCCTACCGGAGGCATCATGGACGCTGTCGCTCGCTAGGTATAAGTTTAGTTAGTCAGAGCGACATTCCCGGTTGTTTTGCTTTAATAAATTTTAGCTATTTAGCATTACATAGGATTTCCTTTCGTGCTTAGTATTATTTTGGCGAAGTATTCGCCATTCTGGCCTACGCTAGGCCATGTAGCCTAGTCGTTTGGTCCTAGTACTTCATGCATGAATTTGGGTTTTCCGAGTGTATTAAAATTTTATTGAAGCTTTAGGCTATGTTTTATACATTTAAGATTGTGTGGAATATTTCCAAGATAGTATACGAGTGAGTTTCGGTGATTTAGGTAATCGATTCTCTTGGTGCCTAGGCTAAGTTGCTTATGGAGCCTTAGTATACTTTCTCATACTCCCCGGTTGCTTTCTTTTCTTCGGAGAAGGTATGCAATCCCTTTCCCTCTGTTTAAGCCTTGGGCTTATCCCTAAGTGGTTTTTTCCGAATTAATTTTCGATAAAACTATACTGGGGTGTTACTGTACCTTCCTGTTCCAGTAAGTCTGGTTCAAAGAGGGACAGAACAACAGAGTTTTTTATTCTGAGTCTGTGTTTGTCTAGCTTGGGGTAGAGTCTCCCTCGCTGGCTTGACACAGACAAAGGTGGCTTAGCCTCCTTAGGTCACTACCGAAGGTTTCTGTGGATATGATTCCTTCTTCTGTGATCTACCAGACTAGTCCTTGTTGCTGTTCTCGGGGGAGGATAAGTTTCTTTCCCTGGGAGTAGCAACACCTTCCTTGCTTTGGTGCTCTGGGAGCTGGCAAGTATTGCTGGCCTCCCCCCTTGGATCTCCCTTAGGCTGAGATAAGTTTCTTGGCTGCGGGGGATCCGTCACTAAAGCAAGGTTGGTAGGACCCTCTTTTGTCCCTTCCCCCTCTATCTCCGTAATGGCCTAGCCATTACAGTACTGTATGTCGTTCTACATCTGGACCAAGAATAGGTTAGGATGTGGAATTGACTCAGCCCCTTGCCGGCCGGCAGAGCTGCCGGCCGGCAAGGGTCTTATATTTTGAGTGCTGCCCGGACCTCCCTTGGTCCCTCATCCATGCCTGCCTGTAGAGCCAGACGGCATTGGTCAGGAAGCCTGAATTAGATTCTCCCCTTCCTTATATGCACTCTTTCGGATCGCCGGGCTTGGAGGTAGTGTACACCCTTATCCCGGCATCCATCCTATTTTTCTTCTAGTGCTGTACCCGACCCGGCTGCCGGCCTATGAGGCCGGCAGCCGGGTGGGTGTAGTCTTCTGGTTCTTTTGCTGCCGGCTGGCATCGGTCCTGTACCTTTGCCGGCCAGCTAATGTCAGCCCTTGTCTGCCGGTCACCAAGAGTGTGGCCGGCAGCTGGGTACTATCTTGTGTAGTTGCCGGCTGGCAGCCATTGCCGGCCGACATTGGCTGTTGCCGGCCGGCAATTGCTGCCGGCTGGCACATGCATTTGAACTAGAGTTCTGCCGCCTTATAGCTGTTAAGTAGTATACTTTAA
Organism: Palaemon carinicauda; assembly: GCF_036898095.1. NCBI lineage: Eukaryota > Metazoa > Arthropoda > Malacostraca > Decapoda > Palaemonidae > Palaemon > Palaemon carinicauda. The sequence continues at coordinate 53,986,878 of NC_090737.1, forward strand.
AGCTAGTTGTGGTGTGTGCCGGCCGGCACGTACCCTCCTATACTGTACTAGTATTCTTCAGTATAACATATACAGTAAGAAGAAAACTATAGTATGGGTTTTGGTACAGCACTGTGTGTTCTAACACTTTTGTGTTTTCTTGCACAGTCCTTTGCTGTTGCCCTACAGATAGGAAAGTGAGTTCTTTCCTGTCTATTATCCAGGATTTTAAAATCATTGCTTAGGTGTGAGCTTTACCTGTTTCCTCTGGAAACTTTTCATTGGTTACTCTAGAAGAGATTAACCAATTTATTTTATTATCTGGAAGGCTGCAACAATGGGTTGTGAGGGAAAAACAAGTGTGTGTCTTTCCTTTCTGAATTGTTATGCTATACTATGCATATCCAGTGATACATAGTTCACTTGATACTCATGGAAATTTCTTCTCTTTACAGGAGGACCCTCCGAAGTGCGGAAATGTTTTCTGCAACGTCCGCAGCAAGAACCTCTGCGGACATGAGTTTTGTAGGAGACACGCAGCATGCGCTGTCTCCAAAGATGATCTCCAGTACTGGGACCCTCAGGTATGTACTGTGTGCACTAACCTGATTACTGAGGCCTTTGATTCCCCTAGGACGGCGGAATCAAGGGATATAGCAAGGGAGAAGCTTCGTACCTGGGTAAGGGGCTTCCAAAAGAACACCTCTGGCCCTTATCTTCCAAGTGAGAAGATGAGGGCGTATCTTTTCCCTAAGGCATCCGCTGATGCAGTGATTCCCCAGCCTCAAGAGGAGATCCCCCAAAGTCAGATCCAGGTGGATGCTGAAGTCGCGGTCGCAATGCAAGACATCCAGTTAGATGACAGGATGTCTGACGTGGACGAGCGTTTGGAAGAAGACCTCCTGGCAGAAGGCCAGGATGAAGTTCAAGCCCCGGACGTCGTAGAGGAAGAGGTCGACGAGGTGTCGGCTACTCCGGTTCAGATTCCGGAGCCTATTCCCTCAACATCGGCCGGTCTCCCAGTAGAGCTGGGACAGGCCCTCTCTTCGATTGTTGGAATGATCCAGCAAATGCAGAAGGAGAATCAGGAGAAGGCGGCTGCTATGGAACTGCGGATGCAGTGCCTTGCAGAATTACATGGGCCCCGGAAAAGGCTCAGTGTGAAAGACCTTCCCTTGTGCTCAGATGCTAACCCATGGAGGTATGCTGAGCACATGCCGATGACGACTGGAAAGATCGTCATCTCGGATAAGCTGGGCTCAGTTCCCCTAGAGGAGGTGGAATTCTGGCCCAGCAAGGCATCATATCCGGACTGTTATGTCCGGCTGAGAAAGGAACCAGCTTCAAAGGAGGAGACAGAGCCGAAGGAGGTCATAGTGATGGACCATGCTAAGGCTCAAGCTCTACTTTCATCCTCGATGAAGGAGAGGGGCTTCTCTAACTCGAAGGTAGCTGCATTGAGCAAGAAGCTCCCTTCCTTTGTGTCCTCTCCTGCTAGAGCCTTCCCCTTTTTACAGAAAGGGTTTGCAGCTGTCCTAAAAGCAGTCGAGGCTGGCAAGCCTTGCCCCTCCCTGGAGGAGTGTAAACCCTTGTCGCTGGCCCTGCCTATGGACCACAAAGACTGGAAGGACGTCCATCTGACGTTCTCAGTGGGAAAGTTGGAGGCTGATATTGCCGGACGGCAATTCGGCGAGGACCTCCCCAAGCTGTCTGACTTTCTTTTGCGAAGAGAGTTCGAAACAAAAGAAAGACTGGCTGCCTCAATGTCTCTTCAGACTACTCTTGAGACGATGGCAAGTGACCCCAAGGTCCATGAAATGTTCATGATGGTGGCTAAGACTCACCTGGCCACGGTGACGAAGGACCTTTATGGCTTCGTCAAGGCAAGGAGAGCTTGTAGGGAGTTCGTGTTCACCGGGGCTACGGTGAGGCACGAGCCAAGGAAATTAATCTCCTCCAACATTTGTGGAAAAGACCTTTTCCCTACCGATGTGGTCAAAGAAGTTGTTGATACGGCCGCCGTGGAGAATAGAAACCTTCTCCAGAAGTGGGGCCTGGCTATCAAAAGAAAGTCTTCCCCGGATGAGGGTCCTCAACCAAAGAGGAAGAATATGAGGACTAGGCTACCGTCTCGGCCAGCCAAGCCCTCTAGACAGCAACAGCAACTGCAATTGCCATTGCCTCCAGTGCCCCAGACGGTGGCACAGACCCCGTCCACTTTTCAGTGGGTACCCCAGGCTGTGCCGACTCAGTCCACGGCATTCACCCCAACGTTCGAAGGACAGTCTTCTTCCTTTTGAGCAAAGCCTAGAGGAGCAGCCAGATGCTCGTCTAGGCGCCCCTCAAGGGGAAGGGGATTCAGGGGTGGTCGTGGTCAGGGAGGCAAGACCTCAGGACGGCAGTCCAAGTGAAATGATACCGGTAGAAGGGAGACTGCTGAAATTTTGGGATCGATGGACCTTCGATCCCTGGGCCCACAGCCTACTCAAGAATGGACTGGGCTGGAGCTGGTACAGCACTCCACGCCCGTGCCTTCGGTTTTTCCAACACTCCACCCCCGTTCTGGAGGAGTACGTTCAAGAACTGTTGGAGAAAAATGTGATCCGAAAGGTGAAGTCCATCAAATTCCAAGGGAGGCTGTTTTGTGTTCCCAAGAAAGACTCGGAAAAGCTCAGAGTCATTCTGGACTTGTCGCCACTCAACAAGTTCATAGTGAATTGCAAATTCAAAATGCTAACACTGCAACACATAAGGACCTTACTGCCCAAGAGGGCATACTCAGTCTCTATAGACTTGTCAGACGCCTATTGGCACATTCCAATCAGCCGTCGACTCTCCCCCTACCTAGGGTTCAGGCTACAATGGAGACTATACGCCTTCAGAGCCATGCCATTCGGGCTAAACATAGCCCCAAGGATTTTCACGAAGCTTGCGAGCGCAGCTCTCAAACAATTACGCCTAAAGGGAATTCAGGTAGTAGCCTACCTGGACGACTGGCTGGTGTGGGCAGCATCCGAGACAGAATGCTTGCAAGCTTCCAGTCAAGTGATCCAGTTCCTAGAGTACCTAGGCTTCAAGATCAACAGAAAAAAGTCTCGACTTTCTCCATCTCAAAAGTTCCATTGGCTGGGAATCCACTGGGACCTTTTGTCACACCGTTTCTCCATCCCGGCAAAGAAAAGGAAGGAGATAGCGGGTTCTGTCAAGAGACTTCTAGATTCCGAAAGGATATCAAGACGCGAACAGGAGAGGGTACTAGGCTCTCTCCAGTTTGCTTCGGTGACAGACCCAGTGCTAAGGGCACAGCTAAAGGATGCAACCGGAGTTTGGAGAAGGTATGCATCAAACACGCGAAGAGATCTGAGAAGACCAGTGCCGCCTCGGCTACGTACTCTTCTCAGGCCTTGGTCCCAAGCCAGACATCTAAAGAAGTCGGTTCTTCTTCAGCCACCTCCCCCGTCGGTGACGATTCACTCAGACGCCTCAAAGGAGGGATGGGGAGGTCACTCTCATCGGAAAAATGTCCAGGGGCCTTGGTCCAAGCTATTCAGGACCTTTCACATAAACTTTCTAGAAGCTATGGCAGTGCTCCTTACCTTAAAGAAAGTCTCCCCGCGTCACTCGATCCACATAAGATTGGTGATGGACAGCGAGGTAGTTGTGAGATGCTTGAATCGACAAGGGTCGAGGTCACCACCTCTCAACCAGGTGATGTTGGCCATTTTCCGACTGGCGGAAAAGAAGAAGTGGTACCTGTCGGCAGTTCACCTTCAAGGAGTCCGCAACGTGACAGCGGACGCTCTATCCAGGTTCACATCGATAGAGTCGGAATGGTCCTTAGACGCAGGATCATTTTCCTTCATTCTGAATCAAGTCCCAGAACTGCAGATAGACCTCTTTGCGACGAAAGACAACAAGAAGTTGCCCCTGTACGTGTCCCCGTACGAGGACCCCTTAGCGGAAGCAGTGGACGCGATGTCCCTCGACTGGAACAGATGGTCCAGGATTTATCTGTTCCCCCCTCACAACCTTCTGTTGAGGGTCCTCAACAAACTGAGATCCTTCAAGGGGGTAGCGGCAATAGTGGCCCACAAGTGGCCGAACAGCATGTGGTTCCCCTTGGCGTTGGAACTACAGCTGAAGTTTGTGCCGCTACCACTTCCAGTTCTGACCCAGCGAGTCCAGAAGTTGACTGTCTGCGCTTCATTACAGAAAACCCGGACCCTGCAGCTCATGATTTTCTCTCCCTTGCGGTGAGAAAGCGTTTCGGGATTTCGAAAGCCAGCATAGACTTCCTGGAGGAATATAAGTGCAAATCTATTAGAAGACAATATGAGTCATCTTGGAGAAAATGGGTGGCCTTTGTCAAGGCGAAGAGTCCGCAGGAGATCTCGACAGACTTCTGCTTATCTTTCTTCATCCACCTCCATGGTCAAGGGTTGGCAGCTAACACGATTTCAGTGTGTAAGTCTGCTTTGACGAGACCCATTCTATATGCCTTCCAGGTCGACCTAGGTAACGAGATCTTTAATAAAGTTCCGAAAGCCTGCGCTAGGCTGAGACCTTCAGCACCTCCAAAGCCCATTTCATGGTCTTTAGACAAAGTTCTTCATTTCGCTTCTCTGTTGAGCAATGAAGAATGTGCGTTAAAGGATTTGACACAAAAAGTTATTTTCCTATTTGCACTCGCGTCCGGGGCCAGGGTTAGTGAGATCGTAGCCCTCTCGAGAGAGGCAGGTCGTGTTCAGTTCCTGGATGGGGGGGAACTGAACCTGTTTCCGGATCCTACGTTTCTCGCCAAGAATGAGTTACCCACTAACAGGTGGGGTCCCTGGAGAATCTGCCCTCTGAAAGAAGATGCATCTCTATGTCCAGTAGAATGCCTAAAGGTCTATCTTCGTAGAACTTCAGACTTCAAGGGTGGTCAACTATTCAGGGGAGAAACATCAGGCTCAAATTTATCTCTGAATCAACTCAGAGCAAAAATTGCATATTTTATTCGCAGAGCGGATCCTGACAGTACACCCGCAGGTCACGATCCGAGGAAAGTTGCCTCATCCTTAAATTTCTTTAATTGTATGGACTTTGAACATCTCCGTTCATACACTGGCTGGAAGTCTTCTAGAGTGTTCTTTCGCCACTATGCGAAGCAAGTAGAGGAACTAAAGAGATCTGTGGTAGCAGTGGGTCGTGTTGTTAACCCTACTGTTTAACTCTGCGAGGAACAGTGGTCTTATTTGGGACGATTAAGTCCAGGGTGAGTGTGTAGGTACATACTGTACTACAAACTAAATGAGGGCACCGAGTGCCCACATAGACTGTTCCTTTTCCAAAGGTGAACCTAGCATAAGTGCAGACATGTGTGCCGAGCGTTTCTAACGCTAATGTGATTGATTTGTAATCCAGACTTTTATGACTTGATACCTCGGTATCTTAAAAAAGTGGCATTTGATGTTTTTTCTTTCAGATAAACAAGTTCTGTTTACTATCATACTTATGCTTAAAGTTTTGGGTTATTCTCTTTTCATATATAGCCTATATATATAATTGTTGTTAACCTGTCTATATATTGTCTGTCAATAAACTTGTTCTTGAGAACCTTGCGTCTCTTTCACCTGTGTCAATTTATTGGTATAATTGAGCATTTATTCTATGTACCTTATCCGGGATAATTCTAATAGAATTGTTCTTTTATGCAAGCTATGTTGCATTGGTTTATGATTCCCTTAACGGGAGGACTCCGTCCCATAAAGGGACGAGGGCGGTTTTACTAGTTTCTTCCTATGCGGATATAAACTTTTGTCCAATACAAGTATTGTGCGGATTACTGGTCGATATTTCATATTGACGCAGTGGTTCTTTACAAACTATGCTTTACTTAATATAGGGTGAGACCACTATATTAGCTTGCTTGGTAGTCATACATAGGTATATGTACTCTTCGAGACCTTCCCAGAGTCTAGTAGGACTCTTCCCTGTAGGGGGCAGGAAGCTCTAACATGGTTATAGTTAGTTGAAAAGATGTATAACGGTAACATCTTAGGTCTCTAGGTCTAGTCGACCGGGAAAAATTACTTCCGGGGAGTACGGCACGTTCTGAGAATCCACAGATACAGTAATGCTTTGGTATACTTCCATCAGGACGACATGGCTTGAGCCCAAAAAACGGATTTTGAGCGAAGTGAAAAATCTATTTTTGGGTGAGATGGCCATGTCGTCCTGATGGACCCGCCCTTGCCTTTCTAAGAAAGGGCTGTAGGACCCCTCCCTACATACAGTATCTGTAGCACCTCGTGTACGCTACAAGGAATACAGATGGCGCCAGGATTGGCGCCAGGCACGCTTACGAAACGGGAGATAAGGAGCCTTGGGAGCGGCTCCCCCTTTTTCTTTCCCGAATTCGTTTCTTGCCAATTGCCCCTACGAGACGAAATCTCTGTCAGGGTGCAGATTGCCATGTGGCGTGTCAAGAATACGTCCTCTGATATGTCGCGATATCCCTTTCAGGAGGGATATTCGCTCCAGGAGTTAGAATTCTGGTACCTTAAGGTAAATTCTCTGGGAATATTGCCGTAGTTGTAATATACCCTAGGAAGCTACCCTATAGGAACTTCCATCAGGACGACATAGCCATCTCACCCAAAAATAGATTTTTCGCTTCGCTCAAAATCCGTTATATATATATATATATATATATATATATATATATATATATATATATATATATATATATATATATATATATATATATATACATATACCAAGGCCCTTCCCCCAATTTTGGGGGGTAGCCGACATCAACAAAGAAACAAAAACAAAAAGGGGACCTCTACTCTCTACGTTCCTCCCAGCCTAACAAGGGACTCGACCGAGTTCAACTGGTACTGCTAGGGTGTCACAGCACACCCTACCACATTATCCACCACAGATGAAGCTTCATAATGCTGAATCCCCTACTGCTGCTACCTCCGCGGTCATCTAAGGCATCGGAGGCAGCAGCAGGGCCTACTGGAACTGCGTCACAATCGCTCGCCATTCATTCCTATTTCTAGCACGGTTTCTTGCCTCGCTCACATCTATCCTCCTATCACCCAGAGCTTCCTTCACTCCATCCATCCACCCAAACCTTGGCCTTCCTCTCGTACTTCTCCCATCAACTCTTGCATTCATCACCTTCTTTAGCAGACAGCCATTTTCCATTCTCTCAACATGGCCAAACCACCTCAACACATTCATATCCACTCTAGCTGCTAACTCATTTCTTACACCCGTTCTCACCCCCACCACTTCATTCCTAACTCTATCTACTCGAGAAACACCAGCCAGACTCCTTAGACACTTCATCTCAAACACATTCAATTTCTGTCTCTCCATCACTTTTATTCCCCACAACTCCGATCCATACATCACAGTTGGTACAATCACTTTCTCATATAGAACTCTCTTTACATTCATGCCCAACCCTCTATTTTTTACTACTCCTTTAACTGCCCCCAACACTTTGCAACCTTCATTCACTCTCTGACGTACATCTGCTTCCACTTCACCATTTGCTGTAACAACAGACCCCAAGTACTTAAACTGATCCACCTCCTCAAGTAACTCTCCATTCAACATGACATTCAACCTTGCACCACCTTCCCTTCTCGTACATCTCATAACCTTACTCTTACCCACATTAACTCTCAACTTCCTTCTCTAACACACTCTTCCTAATTCTGTCACTAATCGTCCAAGCTTCTCGTCTGTGTCTGCAACCAGTACAGTATCATCCGCAAACAAAAACTGATTTACCTCCCATTCATGGTCATTCTCGTCTACCAGCTTTAATCCTCGTCCAAGCACTCGAGCATTCACCTCTCTCACCACTCCATCAACATACAAGTTAAACAACCACGGCGACATCACACATCCCTGTGTCAGCCCCACTCTCACCGGAAACCAATCACTCACTTCATTTCCTATCCTAACACATGCTTTACTACCTTTGTAGAAACTTTTCACTGCTTGCAACAACCTTCCACCAACCCCATATAACCTCATCACATTCCACATTGCTTCCCTATCAACTGTATCATACGCTTTCTCCAGATCCATAAACACAACATACACCTCCTTACCTTTTGCTAAATATTTCTCGCATATCTGCCTAACTGTAAAAATCTGATTCATACAACCCCTACCTCTTCTAAAACCACCCTGTATTTCTAAGATTGCATTCTCTGTTTTATCCTTGATCCTATTAATCATTACTCTACCATACACTTTTCCAACTACGCTTAACAAACTAATACCTCTTGAATTACAACACTCATGCACATCTCCCTTACCCTTATATAGTGGTACAATACATGCACAAACCCAATCTAATGGTACCATTGACAACACAAAACACATATTAAATAATCTCACCAACCATTCAAGTACAGTCACACCCCCCTCCTTCAACATCTCAGCTCGCACACCATCCATACCAGATGTTTTTCCTACTCTCGTTTCATCTAGTGCTCTCCTCACTTCATCTATTGTAATCTCTCTCTCATTCTCATCTCCCATCACTGTCACCTCAACACCTGGAACAGCAATTATATCTGCCTCCCTATAATCCTTAACATTCAGTAAACTTTCAAAATATTCTGCCCATCTTTTCCTTGCCTCCTCTCCTTTTAACAACCTTCCATTTCCATCTTTCACTGTCTCTTCAATTCTTGAGCCAGCCTTCCTTACTCTCTTCACCTCTTTCTAAAACTTCTTCTTATTTTCTTCATATGAATGACCCAATCCTTGACCCCACCTCAGGTCAGCTGTCCTCTTTGCCTCACGTACCTTGCGCTTTACTTCCACATTTTTCTCTTTATATTTTTCATACTTCTCTATACTATTACTCTACAGCCATTCTTCAAAAGCCCTCTTTTTCTCTTTCGCTTTTACCTTCACTCCTTCATTCCACCATATATATATATATATATATATATATATATATATATATATATATATATATATATATATATATATATATGTATATAAATATATATATATATATATATATATATATATATATATATATATATATATATATATATATATATCTATATCTATATATATACAGTATATATATATATATATATATATATATATATATATATATATATATATATATATATATATATATTTATATACATATATATATATATATATATATATATATATATATTTATATATATATATATATATATATATATATATATATATATATTTATATACAGTATATATGGATTATTTTTATTATTATTATTATTATTATTATTATTTTTATCATTATTATTATTATTATTATTAATATTGTTATTATTATTATCATCATTATTAATTGCTAAGCTACAACCTTAGTTGGAAAAGCAGGGTGCTATAAGCCCAGGGTCTCAAACAAGGAAAATAGCCCAGTGATGAAAGGAAACAAGGAAAAATCAAATTTTTAAGAGGATTAACCTTGAACTAAATATATCCTCTATAAACTATAAAAAACTAACAAAACAAGAGGAAGAGAAACAAGACAGAACAGCGTGCCTGAGTGTACCCTCAAGAAAGAGAACTCTAACCCAAGACAGTGGAAGATCATAGTACACTGGCTATGGCACTACCGAAGACTAGAGAATAATGGTTAGAATTTGGAGCGTCCTTCTTCTAGAAGAGCTGCTGGCCATAGGTAAATAGTCTCTTCTACCCTCATCATGAGGAAAGTGGCCACTGAACAATTACAGTTCAGTAATCCTTGGGTGAAGAAGAATTGTTTGGTAATCTCAGTGTTGTCAGGTGTATGAGGACATGGGAGAATAAGTAAAGAATAAGCCAGACTATCCGCTGTGAGTGTAGGCAAAAGGGAAAATGAACTCTAACCAGAGAGAAGGACCCAATATAGTACTGTCTGGCCAGTCATAAGACCCCATAACTCTCTATCGGTAGTATCTGAACGGGTGGCTGATACCCTGGCCCTACTGTATATATTTGTGTGTATGCAAATTTATATAACGTATGTAAGTATTTATACCCACACAGATATATATATATATATATATATATATATATATATATATATATATATATATATATATATATATATATATATATATATATATATATATATTATTACTATCCAAGCTACAACCCTAATTGGAAAAGCAAGATGCTATAAGCCCAGGGGCTCCAATAGGGAAAAATAGCCCAGTGAGGAAAGGAAATAAGGAAATAAATAACTGAAGAGAACAAATTAACAATATATCATTCTAAAAAAAAGTAATGTCAAAAGAGATATGTCATATATAAACTATTAAGAACGTCAAAAAAAATATGTCATATATAAACTATAAAAAGACTCATGTCCGCCTGGTCAACAAGAAAGCATTTGCCCCAACTTTGAACTTTTGAAGTTCTACTGATTCAACAACCCGATTATGAAGATCATTCCACAACTTGGTAACAGTTGGAATAAAACTTCTAGAGTACTGCGTAGTATTGAGTCTTATGATGGAGAAGGCCTGGCTATTAGAACTAACTGCCTGCCTAGTATTACGAACAGGATAGAATTGTCCAGGGAGATCTGAATGTAAAGGATGGTCAGAGTTATGAAAAATCTTATGCAACATGCATAATGAACTAATTGAACGACGGTGCCAGAGATTAATATCTAGATCAGGAATAAGAAATTTAATAGACCGTAAGTTTCTGTCCAACGAATTAAGATGAGAATCAGCAGCTGCAGACCAGACAGGAGAACAATACTCAAAACAAGGTAGAATAAAAGAATTAAAACACTTCTTCAGAATAGATTGATCACCGAATATCTTAAAAGACTTTCTCAATAAGCCAATTTTTTTTTGTGCAATTGAAGAAGACACAGACCTTATATGTTTCTTAAAAGTAAATTTACTGTCAAGAATCACGCCTAAAATTTTGAAAGAATCATACAAATTTAAAGAAACATTATCAATACTGAGATCCGGATGTTGAGGAGCCACCGTCCTTGACCTACTTACAATCATACTTTGAGTTTTGTTAGCTAAATCTCTATTAAGGGATTCACCAATCCCAGATCTACATTCAGGGGATGGAATTGATGCAAAGAGAGTAGCATCATCTGCATATGCAACAAGCTTATTTTCTAGGCCAAACCACATGTCATGTGTATATAGTATGAAAAGTATTGGGCCAAGAACACTACCCTGTGGAACACCGGATATCACATTCCTATACTCACTATGTTGCTCATCAACAACTCTTTGAGATCTACTATTTAAAAAATCAATAATAATGCTAAGAAATTACCCACCCACTCCCAACTGTTTCAGTTTGAAAACAAGGGCCTCATGATTAACACGGTCAAAGGCAGCACTAAAATCAAGGCCAATCATACGAACTTCCCGACCACAATCAAGGGATTTCTGTACTGCATTGGAGATTGTAAGAAGGGCATCACATGCTCAAAGGCCTTTACGAAAACCAAATTGCAAACTAGGGAATAGATGATTACCTTCAGCAAACCTATTAAGACGTTTTGCCAGAAGACGTCCAAAAACTTTAGATAATATGGGAGTTATGGAAATTGGGCGGTAATCAGTGGGACTT
>NC_090737.1:54003478-54030978 GCF_036898095.1 Palaemon carinicauda
TTTCTAATAAGAATTATTTCAGTTAAAAATTTTATAATTTACATATGGAAAATGACACCCTATGGAACCATAACTTGAAAAAAAAGGAAAAAAAAAACTGCAAATAGGAAGGATTCTTAGTTGATTATAATCATACCTATATATTTACTTTTGATAATTATCAAAAGTAAATATATAGGTATGAGAGGACTTGTTGAAGTAGCTCTTAAAAAATAAATTAATAAGTTAATTTCCAGACTGTTTCTTAAAATCGGTACAGATTCTTTTAATAGTTAAAATAAATGTTTCCAGAGACCACCATTGAAATATGGGAAATGAATATAAAAATAAAATCACAGAAAACATATCACATTATTCACAAACTTATAAAGAATATCAATGTTACTAATTCGGTTATTTTAACATCAATAGAAAAGGGTAACCGTCAGTAAGGCAGAAATACTTGAGGAATAGTTTTTTTTTCGCAGCTGCTTAGACGATACTTGTACGGAGACTTTAGGCTTGAGAACGTTGCAAAAGGGAGGCTGAAGTTCAGATAAAACTGGCACGATGACTGTATTCGAAGACGTCACAGTAAGGGTTGCATCAAGATGGGACATTAGAAGTCTTCTCCAAGAATTCGATGATAGCGTTGAACTAAGGCAGGTTACAGGAAGTGTTGTCTACTTCTCGTCACAAGCAGGGAGAGCTGGCTGCTTCAATTTATGTCTTCTTCTCAGCCATAACAGGATTTTGGAGATAGGCGTTTGTTGTCTGAATGGAAGGTTAGAATCTGGCTCTATCAGACTTCTGGTCTTCTCTGCTTCTTATCTCGTTAGGATTTGGCTCTCATCTGCTTCCGACATAGCCCCCCTCTTGTCTTATCTCCTGTCCTTTCTCTCTTGGACAATCTCTTCTTTAAGTTTATATACCGATATATGGGGGAAGCTAATTACAGTGGGCAGTGGTCATTTCCATAGAAGGCGTTTTTTTTTTTTTTTTTTTTTTGGTCATTTCCATAGAAGGCGTTTTTTTTTTTTTTTTTTTTTTAACAATTCTGCGTCTCGATTGGCCTTTTCAAACGCCTTATTCAATCACACCATGGAAGTTTATAAAAAAAATTCTGATGCAATCTGGACCATGTGTTGAGTCGTAACAAACGGGTGGCACGTGTCCTTCCCTGATGACATATTTCATGTACAAGGATATCCCTCAGGCTCAGTTTCTCAAAATATGCTAATTCCACTGATTAAGATGATGATATCTTGATCAAATTAGGAGTCCCCTTATCGCGGCAGGCACTCTGGTCGAGGCTCGGTTTATTTTTAAAATGCTGACGACATTGAAGTGGTAACAGGTTTGACCAAACAATATGATAGTCGAATCTAGTCTCGCAGCTCGCACTTTTGGGAATAGATATTCTTGTCTTCTAATAACATATCCTTGTAATAGTATTGTATGTACTCATGACATACACATATCATTGAAGAAGTTAATAAACACATTTCCTGAATGCCAATGGCATATAGAAAATTCAAAAGCTGCAGTCGCCCTTTTTCCTTCCCGTATAGGTAAAACGGTTTCACACAGCAACACAAGGTAGAGGCAGTCTAATCGTAGATTTCCTGAGTAAACAGGTTACAGTTTCAGGAGACTGGTTGGTTTCTCTTGAGGAAACTATGTAATTACCATAATTCTGCGAAAGCAATGCTTTTTCACATGGCTACGGTTAATATTTATTTCGATTAACGTTCTTGACAATAATATTGTAATGCTTTTTACTCAGGTTGAAAAGAAAATCGAGTAGGTTTTATTTGCCTATTTCTATACATCAAATAAAATTGGATTTAAATTATTATTATTATTATTATTATTATTATTATTATTATTATTATTATTATTATTATTATTATTATTATTATTATTATCATCCTTGGCAACTGCAACTCCAATGGGAAAAAATGAAAGTGCGATTCCATGGACTGCTACAGGGAAAGCCGCCCTTGGCTGAAAATAAATTATAGAATAAAGTATTAAAGAAAAAAAATAAATATGTTCATATAGATAATAATGATAAGCATATAAGTGATATATAAATTATGAAACGAGATTGATACAGTACAAACTTTTTCACCAGAAAAGCATGTGCACAGCGTTCGATCTTCGGAAGTTCTATAGATCGAACTATTTGGTCATAGCCGGATATAAACTTCCACAATACTGTTTAATGATGAACTTAATGAGAAAATTGGCTAGCCTTTGTATTACATTTGGGAGTGCCATAATGCATGACGATCTCAATGCAAATGAGGGTGAGGAATCTGATATATTTTACATAACATGTGCAAAGACATTGAACAATGGTGTCATATAAAAGATCATTCATTTATTACACCGCGTCTTTTTCCAAGCTCATCAAAATCTCAGCTGCTGAAGACCAGGGTTTTCAAAAAAGTGGTCATAACATTGATGTAATGTTCATTATGTATAGATAATGAAATTAGTTCCCATGAACATATGTTAAGTTAGGAAACGACTGGTTTCCAAGGTATAGGCTTTTAAAATGCATTCAATTCCTACCCATGTCACATACGCAATCTTTTCGAGTTTTGTATGGAATCTGCTTAAATGTGCACCCTCTGTCATAATGCAGGCTTGCCATTGACATTTCATGGTCTTATGAACACTCCTAAATTCCTGCCGTGTTGCGTATTCTCTAATGTCTTGTAAAAAGATATCCACGCAATTAACAGGAGAGGATTGCACAATAAATTTCAAATGGCCCAACACAGGTGAAATTCCAAGGGATGCAGATCAGGTGAGTGTGGACGCAAAGCTATTGGGCCAGACTTCCAATACACCTACCAGGGAACCTTTTATGCAGGTACCTGCGGAGTACTAGATTGAAGTTTGTGGGATCTCCATCTAGTATGAAATACAGTTGTTGCAGTATTATGTTTGTCAGGATGAACTTATACAACTTCACAGTAAGTCTTTTCAGAAGTATCGCCAACAACACTGGGCCAGATGTTGAGCGGAAAACACTGTTGGTGACGTGATGGAACAGATGCATGTTATTTCTTTCTGCTTATACATGCTGATTGTGGAAGATAACTAATCCACCTCATGTGAACTGTGTTTCATCGGTGAAAAAAACAAAGCTTGTGAACTTTGATTTCTAGTCCACTGCCCCAAAATCAATTGGTAGAGTGCAACTCATGCAGGGTAATCTGTTGGTAACAATGCCTGTACAAGTAGCATATTAGTATTTTTATTGTTATCATTGTTATTATTATTATTATTATTATTATTATTATTATTATTATTATTATTATTATTACTAGCAAAGCTACAAACCTAGTTGGAAAAGCATGATGCCATAAACACAAGGGCTCCAACAGAGAAAAATAGCCTAATTCTAGTGAGGAAAGGAAATAACGAAACAAACTACAAGAGAAGTAATAACAATAAAAAAACACTTTAAGATTATTAACAACGTTAATTTAGATACATCATATATAAACTATAAAAACTTCATAAAAACAAGAGGAAGAGAAATAATATAGAATAGCGTTGCTGCGTGTACCCTCAAGCAAGATAATTTTAACCAAAGAGAGTGGAAGACTTTGGTACCTAAGCTATGGCACTACCCAAGACTAGAAAACACCGGTTTGATTTTGGAGTATCCTTCTTCTAGAAGAGCTACTTACCATAGGTAAAGCCTTTCTTTTTCCCTTACCAAGAGGAAAGTAGCCAGTGAACCATTACATTAGTGCAATTAACCCCTTAAGCATAAAAGATTTGTTTGGTAATATCAAGTGTTGTCAGTGTATAGGGACAGAGGAGAATGTGAAAAGAATAGGCCACACTATTCGGTGTATGTGTAGATAAAGATATAGTGAGCCGTAACCAGAGAGAGGGATCCATTATAGTACTGTCTGACCAGTCAAAGGATATGAATACTACTGTTCTTCAAACAAACTCCAGACATTCAAAAGAGGAATAACAATTGAATTTCAAACTGCCATGAGCTAATTTCAGGAGTATTACTCACAATATCAGGTATCTCCTCGTCTACCTTGGAAGTCACATAAATATAAATGAATTTGTATATATATATATATATATATATATATATATATATATATATATATATATATATATAAATATATATATATATATATATATATATATATATATATATATATATATATATATATATATATGTGTGTATCTGTGTAAATTAATGTAAATATATATATATATATATATATATATATATATATATATATATATATATATATATATATATATATATATGTGTGTGTGTGTGTGTGTGTGTGTGTGTGTGTGTATATTATTTTTTCATTTTTCTTGTAAAAATAGGATATTCTTTTTATACATATTATCATTGTTAGTCTGTTGATGTCATCAATATGTTAAAAATATTAAATCCAGTCGAGGGTTCTCTTATTCTTTTTTTTTTGGGGGGGGGGGTTAATTAGTTGATATGTGGTTTGACCTAGAAAACAAATCGGTACATTTACAGATGATGCTACTCTGTTTTTATGTATGCCATCTCCTAAATGTATGTCTTTTGTTGCTATATCCCTTAAAAGAGATCTAGGTAAAAGTTTTGTATGATGAATGAAGTTGTTTCAACAAAATTGCAATTAGGTTGAGAACAGTACCTCCTTAATATATAATTTTTTCATTGATATTGTGGCTTTTATGTATACAGGCCATCCAAAATTCTAATTGTGATATCTCATCAATAATTTACATTTGAGAAACTCATTTGGTGCTTCATAATTATCACCGGCGTCAATGACCTTAGATGTCAGGATGCCTGAAAACTTTAAATCATTCATTCATTCATAATTATCAATCTCCTGTAATCATAAATAAAAATGTTGAATTCAACAAGATTAGACTTTTGTATCTCACATTCAAAGGGGCTAAGTCTTACTCTCTACGCTTATTTCTACTGGTGATGGGTTTTAATCCTTGGGCAGGAAAAAAATATTTATCATCAAATGAATTTCCATGTTGTGCCGGGATCCCTTAGCAGCAAAAATTCAAAGTTAAAGTGTTATTAACGAAAATCTCACCACTTACTTCAGTGACAGATTATCTAATATATATATATATATATATATATATATATATATATATATATATATATATATATATATATATATATATATATATATATATATATATATATATATATATATATATATATATTGCTATTCATCGCGATCATTGCACCAATTTTTTCAAATAAAGGACACCGCCAGCAAGGACCAGTCGACATGCCACAAGCATTGGGACCCTACCCAGAGCGTTACCACCTGTCCTACCATCCTATACCCCTCTACTCCCCTGAGGTCTCATTTTCAGACATCTTTAAGAACCTTGTGGCTGCTTAAAGCCACAACAAAAGGAAAACCTGGAGAAGTAAGGAGTAGGCCTATTGATAGGGGATGTCGGGTGATGAGACCAAGGCCGATGACCAATGGGACAGCGATCGGGCCAATTACCCCCATCACAATTGGGGCCTAAGTTGGGTTAAGTCGACATAGGAACAACTTAGCATGCTTCTTCCCTTACCAACCTCCATCAGAGGAACATAATTTTTCTTCGCTCTCAAGACTCCATCAGAGCAGGACCTGTGACACATCCTCCTGAAGGGAGGAAGCAGAATACTTTTTATCAAGGTAAGGTGTCTGTACTTTGAGATCCTCATCATCCTTACCCAGCCTTCTTTCTCCTTTCCATATTATACCCCTTCCTTTTTCTTTTATTCTTTAATGGGAGATCCCACCCACTGAACCTTTGTTATCCGAGTCTTATGTATCAACCACGTGTGCCGTTTGCTCCTAACCTCAATTGATTCACCCCGTGATAGTGTTGATTTCCACATGTAGTGTTTAAATTCCTAAGCTTTGCACTTTCATTTTATTTGCTTAAAGGTTTTAACCACACGACTTCATCGTGTTGCCAGCCTGTAGAAGTAAGTGATCGGTTAATAACTTATTTTATTTCCCTTTCCAAGGAATGAGATTGCTGTGCTGAAATCGTCCACGGTCCAACCAACTCCACGAAGCACGTGTGACAATCCAACTCACTTTGAAGCACCTCGTGGCTTACTTAAAATAGTGTTATCTGTTGTGCTCCCCTTTTTATTAACTTTTTATTCAAATAGTATTGTAAATATATTTTATTTTGGTCGGTATTCCTTGTCTTATTGCCGACTGGCAACCTTATCATTATCCTTTTGATTGTTAATGCCTTGAGTTCCTTAAGCAAGGCCGGACTCACAAGCACGGGCGTAACAAACTGGCAACCTATCCGGGATTCGCTAAGATAGTAATTTCAATTTATTGTTGCTAAAGTAAAACATTCCCCCCTTTCTGACTTTAGCAACGAGACAAATCTCATTTTAATTTAAAGTAAATATATTATCACTGGAGTTGGGACCGTGGAAGAAAACAGCCAAAGCATTTTATTTTTATTGTTAAAATCTTGTTTATTTGTGCGTGTGTTTGCTCCGCGAACCCTTTTGTTTGTCAAACCACGTGGTTAGCTTCAGTTCCATTGTTCAGCAGGATAGCCAACCCTCTGTAACAAGTTTGCCCTGTGTTCATTTTGATTGGTGGTTGTCATAGTGGTGAAGATTTGTTAAATATATTGTGCATTAAGTGAATATTTATTTTGTCGTAAAAATAAGTAAAGTAAAATTTAAGAAATTCTCTGAAACCGTAATAGGCTAAGCACGTGTTCATTTAAAACATGGGCAACCTGATATAATTCAGCCCACAGCCGTGTTTCCGAAAGAAGCCAAGGTTTGTTATTGTTAGCTTCGTTATTGTTTACAAATCTACACAGACCCTAGATTTTAGCCGAATTATTGCACGTTGGTAAGTAGCTCGTGCACATATCAATCATCCATTTTTGTGCATGAAATAATTTATCATTTATCTTTAGTGCTAGGATACAGGCTGGTCTCATATCGAAACTCTTGGCTTACGATTCAAGTAAACGTTTTACGGCAGTGAGGCATGATTTCTGTTAGGTAACAGCAAGAACACATTGCATCCCTTGATATTTCGATTTTCTTTTAATAGTTAGTGATATTTAATATAATTTTGGTGATATTTCATGGGATATTGTTTTTTTTTTTAGTCAGGGTATACGATAATTTAGATGAAATATTTGGGAAGTGTAATTTCTTTAATTTATTTTTTTTAAGGGAAAAATATGTAAAGGGGTTGATTTTCTAAGCGAAGCAATAAGCAAACTCAGTGATATGATTTGTTTTATTTAATTTATTATACTTTAATTATAAATACAAACTTTGTTTTAAGTCACAGAGTTGCAAGTGGTGGTGTTGCAAGAACGCAACCACACATTATTACAAATCTGCTATATTTTTTATGTCTAGCATAGAGGATCCCTCATCGGTGTGATTCCATTTTTTTTCTAATGTGTAGCATAGAGGGTCACCCATCGTTGTGATACCATTTTATTATGTCTAGTATAGAGGGTCACCCATAGGTGTGATTCCATTTTTCTCATGACTAGCATAGAGGGTCACCCATAGTTGTGATTCCATCTTTTTATGACAAGCTCAGAGGGTCACCTATCATTGTAATTTCAACTTTTTTATGACTTGCATAGAGGGACACCCATCATTCTGATTACTTTCTGTTTATGTCTAGCATAGAGGGTCACATATCGTGGTGATTCCATTTTTTTTTATAACTTGAATAGAGGATCAACCATCAATGTGATTCCATTTTTTTTTTCATGATTAGCATAGAGGGACACCCGTCGTTGTTATTCCATTTTTTTTTTACGTCTAGCATAGAGGGTCACCCATAGTTGTGATTCCATTTTTCTTTTGACTAGCATAGAGGGTCGCCTATCGTTGTGATTGTATTTTATTTTATGACTAGCATAGAGGGGCACCCATCGTTGTGGTTCCATTTTATTTATGTCTAGCTTAGAAGGTCACACATCGTGGTGATTCAGTTTTTTATGACTAGCATAGAGGGTCACCCATCGTTGTGATTCCATTTTTTTATGATTAGCATAGACAAACCATAGAGGGTCACCCATCGTTGTGATTCCATTTTTTTTTTGTCTGGAACAGAGGGTCACCCATCGTTGTGATTCTATTTTCTTATGACTAGCATAGAGGGTCACCCATCGTTGTGATTCCATTTTTTTTTATAATTAGCATAGACAAACCATAGAGGGTCACCCATCGTTGTGAATCCAATTTTTATTTTTTGTCTGGCTCAGAGGATCACCCATCGTTGTGATTCCATTTTCTTATGACTAGCATAGAGGGTCACCCATCGTTGTGATTCCATTTTTTTTATGATTAGCATAGACAAACCATAGAGGGTCACCCATCGTTGTGATTCCATTTTTTGTTTTTGTCTGGCACAGAGGGTCACCCTTCGTTGTGATTCCATTTTTTTATGTCTAGCATAGAGGGTCACCCATAGTCATGATTCCACTTTTTTTTCATTTTCTAGCATAGAGGATCACTCATCGTTGTGATTACATTTTTTATATGTCTAGCATAGAGGGTTACCCATCGTTGTGATTCCATTTTTCTTATGTATTGTTATTTATTTTCGACGCATTGCAATCAGAGAGTCTACGTGCCCACCCATTGGCATGTTTCCTGTTTTTTCAAGTTAGACTCCTGTTCAATTACTTAGAAGGCTTACTATTTGGTCATAGGTCTTTCCTGAGAGGTAGTTTTACAGCCATTGTGTATTTTCCCCAGCTACATTTTTATCCTTTCTTCCGTGAGACTATTGCGTAGGCTAGAGCGTCTTTCCCCTCCGTGTAATTTCTTGCACGGTCAATATCGTACCATGGGCTTTTGAATTTGATCTGGTCGCTGTATCCACAAGAAATTAGCAAAATGACTAATGCTGAGATTAGTGTGTTCTTGGATTTTGCAGAAGGCCAAGGCTATGAGGGAGACACATTAAGAAGGTATGTGTGGGAACTCACGGATAAAGCAAATGCCCGGAGAAGAGCAGAGAAAGAAAGGATACAGTATGCGAGAGAAAGAGAGAGGGCGTATGAATTAAAGAACCGGGAAATGGGCATTTGATTAGCCCAATTCAATAACTCGCTACCTCAACCTAATGGTGCCAATGTCAAGCAGGAAAACTACAGGGAGGTCCAGTGCATTAAAAGAGTCACCAAATAACTCCCTATAGTGGAGTTCAAGGTAACCACGCCCCAGCTTAGTAAGAAGTGCGGACTAGGGGCAGTGAGCGATCTCGGATATAAGGGCATACAGCGAGTGCCCCTCAAGTACATGAAGGCTGCCAAGCCGGAGCCCAAAACTTTTAGGACACCATCTGCCGGGGAAGACGAATGGCTAGCTGATATTAACCTGGGAGAAATGCCTTGGTTAATGAGGAGGCCCAAGTGTCTTCCTCCTCCAGCAATGAGTCTGAGCCTCGTACGCCAGAAGTTAATTCTGGTGAAGGTGTGCTGCTTTCCACCACAGGGGGTGGGATTACTTCAACCACCGTGCCAGAGGTCTCGGAAGAGGGCCAGGAGTCTCCCTCTTCCAGCCATGAGTCTGAGCCTAGTACCCACAAATTCTCCTCTGATGAAGCTGTGCTATTTACCACTACTGGCGATAGGGGTACTTCAAACACCAGGGCAGATGTCTCATAGGAGGCCAAAGGGGAAGCACTCCTCAGCCCAGAGACCCTAAGGAGCCAGACAGAGCTTCTCAGATTCCAGCATTTGGACGAAAGGTTGAAGACTACAGGGCACCTGCCTACTCGGACAAGGCTGGAATAAGTCTTCTGTTTCATGATGTGTTGGTGGGTTATGTAGGTCCCCGGCCCCGCAGTAAGCATGGAAGTCGTTTCCGATTATAAATGATGGATCGGTTCATGTGCTACATCGAAGCTGTGCCAACTAGGTGTGCCCGTGCCTATCATGGTGACCACGAGTTCCCACTGACCTTCCTAACAGTCTATAACCCAGTAACCTACTTGACGGAGCTCCTTAATAAGGATAAAGGGCTCAAGAGGTGAGGATAGACCTCCAGAGCTACAGCTGAAAGGTTGAGCACATAAAGAGGCACAGATAATAAAATAACAGATGTGCTCTCGTGGCACTAGTGCTCAGTGCGCAGTGCCATGTCCCTATCCTGTAGTCATAGTTGGTAAGTTAATCTAAGCTGTATGAAAAAATATTAATAGGCCTTGGTGTCTTCTCAGGTAGATAAACTTGAGGAGCCATCTTGGCCTCATTAGTTACATTCAATTTTTTTCTATGTATTTATTTTGTCACTTCCATATAATGATCTGTCAATATGCTTTAATTTTCATATGTCCAACTGCACTAGGTCACTTAATTTAACTATTATTGCATTTTTTTTAGTTGTTGCCTCACAGCCAGCATGCTTACTTCTATATGGCACTTAAAGTTAATATGCTATAAAAATAAAGTAAAATTATGACCCTAGTTGCAGCTAAGAAATTAATTCATTATCGTGGTGTGACTCACTAAGGAGAAGTCATTAAGGCTAGTGGCTTCAGACCTTGCTTGCAGAGTTCTTGTCCTGTTTTAGGACAAAATCTCTGCTAAAATGGGGGGCTGTTATTCATGGCAGTCATTGCACCACTTTTTCCAAATAAAAGACCCCGCTTGCAAGGACCGGTCGACATGCCACAAGCTTTGGGACCCTACCCAGAGCTTTACCACCTGTCCAACCATCCTATACCCTTCTACTCCCCAGAGGTCCCATTTTCAGACATATTAAAGAACCACATGGCTGCTCAATGCCACAACAAATGAAACCATGGAAAAGTCAGAAGTAGGCCTATTGATGGGGGGTGTCGGGAGATAAGACCAAGGCCGATGACGAATGGGACAGCGGTAAGGGAAATTACCCCCATTCCCTCAATTGGGGGCCAAGTGGGGTTAAGTCGACATAGGAACAACTTGACATGCTTCTTCGCTTACCAACCTCCATCAGAGGAACATCATTTTTCTTCACTCTCAAGACTCCATCAGAGCAGGACCTGTGACACATCCTCCACAAGGGAGGAAACAAAATCCTTTTTGTCAAGGTAAGGTGTCTGTATTTTGAGTTCCTAATCATCCTTACCCAGCCTTCTTTCTCCTTCCCTTATCACACCCGATCCTATCCTTTTATCCTGTAACAGGAGATCCTACCCACTGAACCTTTGTTATCACAGTCTTATATACCAACCACATGAGCCGTTTGTTCCTAACCTTAATTAATTCACCCCGTGACAGTGTTGATTCCCATGTGTAGTGTTTAAATTCCTAAGCTTTGCACTTTCATTTTATTTGCTTAAAGGTTTTAACCACATGACTTCATCGTGTTTCCAGCCTGTAGAAGTAAATGATTGGTTGATAATTTCATTTATTTCCCTTTCCAGGGAATAAGATTGCTTTGCTGAAATCGTCCACGGTCCAACCAACTCCACCAGAGCACGTGTGACATTCCAACTCCCCGTGAAGCACCACGTGGCTTACTTAAAATATAGTTATTTGTTGTGCTCCCTTTTTTATTAAGGTTTTATTCAAATAGTATTTTAAACATATTTTATTTTTGTCGGTATTCCTTATCTTATTGGCGACTGGCGACCTTACCATTATTCTTTTTTTTTTTGTTAATGCCCTGAGTTCCTTAAACAAGGCCGGACTTACAAGCACGAACGTATATATATATATATATATATATATATATATATATATATATATATATATATATATATATATATACTGTATATATATATATATATATATATATATATATATATATATATATATATATATATATATATATATATATATATATATATATATATATATATATATATATACTGTATATATATATATATATATATATATATATATATATATATATATATATATATATATATATATATATATATATATATATATATATATATATATATATATATATATATATATACTTACAGGAAGTACAGGCATCCTAAAATACATAAAGAGAGGGAGACAATTCCGATTGAGAATGGAGTTAGACGGGGAGACCCCTCTCTCCTAAATTATTCATAGTATGCCTAGAAGAAGTTTTCAAGAATATAGAATGAGAAAATATAGTATTCAATATTAATGGGGAATACCTTAACAACTTAAGATTTGCAGATTGAATAGTTTTGTTTAGTGAATCATGGGAAAAATTAGAAAAGATGATAAAGGATTTGGAAAAACCAGAAATATAGGACTGAGAATGAATATTAGTAAACCTAAGATAATGATCAATGCAAATACAGAATGACAGCAAATTACAGTTAAGAGCGAGCCTCTAGAGATTGTTATTGAATATAGGTACTTAATATAAACAATAAGGGTTTCCCCTGGACACGAGACCGAAATTAAAATAAGGAAAAGCATGGGATGGAGAGCATTTGGTAAATAATATGAGATTATGGAAAGTACAGTAAGTAATATGCTACTTTCTCTAAAAATAAAAGTATTTAATGAGATGGTCCTACCAGTAATAACATATGCAACAGAATCTTGGGGCATTACTAAAACCTTAGAACATAAGCTAATTACAATTTAAAGAGTTATGGAAAGAATAATGATGGGAAAAACACTAACACCGGAAAAAGATCTACATGGATAAGAGAGCAAACTAATGTAGACAATATTCTAACAACATGTAAGGACAAGAAATGGGTATGGACAGGGCATCTAATGAGAATGACAGACAATAGATGGACATTAAGAATGCCAGAATGGGTCCCTAGACATTGTAAAAGAAACAGGGGAAGGATGAGAAGACGAGGGATCGATGAACTAAGGAATTATGTTGCCAGGGACTAGCAGAGAAAAAACATAATCAGACGCAAATAAAAGGACATGTCTGAAGTCCTTGTTCTGTAACGTAGAAGTAGCGGCTGAAGATGATCATGATCATGATCATAATGATCATGAGGATGGTGATATATATATATATATATATATATATATATATATATATATATATATATATATATATATATATATATATATATATATATATATATATATATATATATATATATATATATATATATATATATATATATATATATACAGTGGTACCTCTACATACGAATTTAATCCGTTCCACAACCGACTTCGGATGTAGAAAATGTTCGGATGTTGAAACGAATTTTCCCATAAGAATACATTGAAATAGGATTAATCCGTGGTTGAGCCCAAAAACCTATGATAACTTCTTAGTAAACTACTACACATAATTTCCCATGAGAATAATGCACACTAAATTAGATAATAGACATGTAAAAAAGAAGAATTATCAAAAAATGATAAATAAGAAACGGGTTTTTAGCGTCACTTTACCTTAGAAACTCCAGCGCAGGTGTTGTTGGTCTTGCTACGCAGAGAGGAGACGGACGGGTGACGAGGAGGTAGAGAGGTTAACTACGATAAACGTACACAACCGTAACTTATTCTAACTTGTACTAAGTAAACTTTAACATAACTTAGCTTATTTTTTTTTATTTTTTATATTTTTAATTTTTTTATACATTTTCTTTTTTTCTTTTTGATGATTAATTTTAATCGCTTTCACTCTCTACACTTAAAATTGATTTAATTTTTTTCTCTTCACTCTTTGCTGTTTTCTTTGAACCACTTCCTCACTATTCATCATGAGTTCGCTTCGTAGTTTTTTTAAAGAAGCTATCGATAGAAAGTTGCTTGGTACAGCTTTTCAGAGTGTTTCAAAAATAAGTTAGGGAAACATCATCAAACTGCGCAACTACATGAAAAACCTGCAATTTCTTTGGATGGTATTTGTCGATGAAGTCAACCACGTCTTGATATTTTCCTAACACCTCTTATATTTATGCCGAACCTATTGCAAGTTCACTCATGCTTTTCAATAATTCCTTGCTTTACTTCTAAAGAAAGCATTCCTTTATTCCTTTTCTCACCACTACCACTACCACTTGCAAAACTAAGCTTTTTAGGACCCATGATTTGCGTAAAATACTGTAAAAGGATGAACATAAAAAATCACGATTAAAACACAGTTAATAGCAGAACGCACAGGGCACAACCACACGAAGCCGAGAGAACAGAGGAATGTCCCAAGCCACGCTAATTGAGGGTCCCTCCGAGGTCGAAGTGCTGCCTTCTATCGGCAGAAATAAAAAACACATCAGGCGCTATGAGCACCGACTAAGTATACGAGCATTGTTTACTTCGGGTGTCGAAAAAACAATTCGGGTGTAGAGTAGAAACGTGTTCGAATTGTACTTCGCGTGTCGAAAAATTCGGATACAACCGGTACGACGAAAATTGCTTACTTCGTGTGTCGAAATAAAATTCGGGTGTAGAGTCAAAAATTCGCTCGAATTTTACTTCGGATGTTGGAAAATTCGGATGTAGATACGTTCGGATGTAGAGGTTCCACTGTATAAATATATATATATATATATATATATATATATATATATATATATATATATATGTATGTATATATATATATATATATATATATATATATATAGAGAGAGAGAGAGAGAGAGAGAGAGAGAGAGAGAGAGAGAGAGAGAGAGAGTGGTGGTAAATGTTGGCCTTATCTCCATCGGTCAGGCTTCATTTCCCTCAAAAGCCATTAGGGTTGATGGACGCTTCCCCTCTCATGACGAACATAAAGGGGAAAATTATTTCCGTGATCGGTAGAATCCGGAAGAGTGAGAATCTCCTCTCTCTCTCTCTCTCTCTCTCTCTCTCTCTCTCTCTCTCTCTCTCTCTCTCTCTCTCTCTCCTTGAAAAGATCTTAAGTTATAAAAATGGCGTCTAGTTTTCCCAATATGTTATGAGATCTTAAACGCTACTACAGTCCATGGCTTTAGAGTTTGAAACGGACTTGGAATTTATTATTAGTATCGTAAAAAAAATTATTGCTTTGATCTCCAGATTCTTTAGTTTTTCTAAGTATACATAGTCCGAAGAAATCATGTGATTACTTTTCAAATATTTGTTTTAAGAAATATATGATTTTTTGTTTTATTTTTCTCTTATTTTCGTGCAAATAGAAAAATATTTAATGTTATTTTTAGTTTTTTTATTTCCAGTTTCTTTTTATATTTTCTCTAAAATAGATTGTTTTGAATTAAAAGTGGATTAATGAGGTTTTTGAATTTATAAACATTTATCTGATGTGGAATTTAATAAATTTCATAGTTATAAAAGGTAAAGGTAATATGATCAAGATTTAAGGATAGAAACATACATGTCAAACAAAGTGTAATGGGTTATGCACATCTATTCTTGTGAGTTACTTCTTCAATGAACCCTTGAAACTTTAAGCAATGCTCTAAATTAGATGTAGTAACTAGATAAAAACATGTATTTATATCCATACTCACTTATTAAGCTTCATGCATTATTTGTTATTAAAGTTATCAAAACGATATAGTTTAAGTCAAAGGATAACTTATACGTAAGAATTGCTCCAGAAAAAAACTTTAATGATCTCCCGTTGATATAAACATACCATTAGCATAAGCAAATTATGTGGATTAATATATATATATATATATATATATATATATATATATATATATATATATATATATATATATGTATGTATATATATATATATATATATATATATATATATATATATATATATATATATATATATATATATATGTATATATATATATATATATATATATATATATATATATATATATATATATATATACATTTATATATATATATATATATATATATATATATATATATATATATATATATATATATATATATATATATATATATATACATATATATATCGGTTGACAATAATAGCCCTAAAGACGACATATTTCCCTTGCAGGATATATATATATATATATATATATATATATATATATATATATATATATATATTTATATATATACATATATATATATATATATATATATATATATATATATATATATATATATATATACACATATATATATATATATATATATATATATATACATATATATATATATATATATATATATATATATATATATATATATATATATATATATATATATATACATATAGGCGTTTATGGATTATAGACGGAAGAAATGGTTTATCGTTCTCCATTTATGTTGTTTAGAGCCTTTCTAAACTTTGCCTTCATTTTGAGCTTGATGGCACATATTTCCAAGTTGCTATTCCATTGCATCTAGCCTATGACCTCGACTCCAACTTTAATTTATTGAGCTATCTTGACAGTGGAGACGCAGAGGTGTAGTGTTGTTGGTATAAAGACAGAACTCTATTGAATCAATTAACTAAAAGGTTTTAAGACTGAAAATACCTCAACCCTTTCTTATGGCTATTACTTTTAATTCTCAAATACTATTTCTTCATAAAAGATACAGACCATGTTTTTATTTGATTTATTTTCTGAAATTTTGTTACAACTCTTTGAACGGTGGCAAAGTTTCCATTTACTTGATATGTTTCCCATGTTCTTTCATCATACGTTATTTTAAACTTGTTTTACTTCTATGTTTTAGTGTTAAATAAAGATATTCTTGATGAATTTTATACATCCTTTATTTGATGAAACCAATATGGCTACTGAATTTCTATTATTAGTTAACATTTTTATGCAATTACAATTATAAAATACCTTGAAGCATTTGAAAAATATTGTCATACATTTTGTGAAAACATAACAATAGATTTCCCGCAAAAATGCTTTTCTCAGTGATGGCCTTGAAAATTATTGCAGAGATATTTTATGGATAACACATAAAAAAGAAACCTCTAGATCACGGAAACACAGCAATAATGTTTTGAAATGATTGAAAATGTCAAATAGAAAATGCCTTTCTTTAGGACTAAATGTAGTACTCTTTTCAGTCATCTTAACTTATTCACACTCTAAGCTCAACTGACAGCATTAGGTAAGCTGGAGGGTAATGTGGACCGGTCACCAGCAAGAATAAACTTGTTTCAACATGCTCATTATATAAAATAAGGCTGTAAGATATACAGGTGATTCTTAAGACTTCAGAATATAGTGGCAGATTTTGCTGCCGCTAGGCTGTAATGCGTTAATTATTTCAACCAGAAAATCTAGTGCAATAGGGTGAGGAATTCTTGTTATGATAACATGAAAAATGTGCTATTAAATGGCTTAACACAGTAACCATTTACTTGATCTGAACCACATCACAGCTAATCAGATAATGGTAGTAGGTTGGCCAGGGCACCAGCCACCCGTTGAAATACTACCGCTAGAGGGTTATGGGGTCTTTTGACTGGCCAGACAGTACTATATTAGATCCTTCTCACTGGTTACGGTTCACTTTCCTTTTTTCTACACATACACCAAATAGTCTGGCATATTCTTTACAGATTCTCCTCTGTCCTCATACACCTGACAACACTGAGATTATCAAACAATTCTTCTCCACCAAAGGGGTTAATTAATGCACTGTAATAGTTCTGTGGCTACTTTCCTCTTGGTAAGGTTAAAAGAGACTCTTTAGCTATGGTAAGCAGCTCTTCTAGGAGAAGGACACTTCAAAATCAAACCATCGTTCTCTAGTCTTGGGTAGATCCATAACCTCTGTACCTTGGTCTTCCACTATCTTGAGTTAGAGTTCTCTTGCTTGAGGGTACACTCGGGCACACTATCCTATCTAATTTCTCTTCCTCTTGTTTTGTTGATTTTTTTTTTTTAGTTTATATAGGAGATATTTATTTTAATATTATTGTTAAAATATTTATTTTTTCCCTGTTTCCTTCCCTCACTGGGCTATTTTCTCTGTTGGAGCCCCTGGGCTTATAGTATTCTGCTTTTCCAACTAGGGTTGTAGCGTATCGATTAATGATAATAATAATAATAATAATAATAATAATACTATTTCTCAGTAGTAATGCTTCTGAGCGCGAAGGAGGCATATTTTACGTGTGGTCGAATATGCAAAGACTTTAAAAGAATATATCTAATATTCATAATTGTTGGGAAACCCTGCTATCCTATTGAATATGTTCTAATACATATAATCCGATTTGCTATTTTATCAATATCTGCCTATCACAAAAGTAACTAGAAATTTAACGAATTCTCTTAACCACTTTATTAGACAACATGACTGACTTGAACATCATAGAATTAGATATTTTTGGAACATGTATGATACGATGAGTTTTAATTTTGGTGAATATCAACAAGTACCGGAATCACAATATACAATACAGGGTGAGGATCAATGGAAAATTCCCGTTATACATGTTATTTTTATCACCATATCAAGATGATGTGGCTCAACAGATTCAAGAATCTGGCACCAGATCATTTGGCAGCTGCTAAACAAACATTCGCCAAAATGGAAGAAATGGGCCTTTACCAAATGGCCTAACACCCATTGTTGTCACCCTTACACATCGTCATGAAAAACTATGCCTGTCTGAGTCCATCTGGGGATTACAGTGGCCTGAGAAGGCAGATAGAACCGGATCACCGACGTAACCTCGTACTTTCACAAAAGGAAGGTTTTTTCTAAGCTCAACTACCGTAATAGTAATTATCAGGTTCATATGTATACAGAAGACATTCCCAAAACCCCCATCATAACCCGCTTCAGTACCTACACCTTCAATTACGTCTATTATGACATTCGTAATGTTGAGGCCACTCTCCAACGCCCCATAGATGGCATCTTATGGGAGCTCCCCTTCTTTGTATGTTATGTGGACGATATACTTATGTTCTCTTCATACAAAGAAGAACTCCTCTGTCCCCTATGCATTATGCTCGACCCCTAACAACAGAAGAGCCCTGTAGTCCGGTGCAATAAGTGTACCTTTGGTGTTATCAAAGTAGCGCTTTTCGGCTACCGCATCACTCCTGAAGGAGTCCACGCCCTCCTTGGAAAGGTAGCAACTACTCAGAGCTTCCCCATGCCATCAACCGCCAAAGATTTGTTAGAATTCTTGGGCCTGATCAATTATTATCAACATTTCCCGTCCGCCATCACACGCCAGTCTTGCCCCGTTCGATGCCCTCCCCAAGGACAAGTCAAAAGACCCGAAATAGGGTCTCCTTTAAGAAGAGGCTTTCGGCAACGCAAGGAATACTCTACCACACGCTGCTGCTCTCACTTTTCCTGTGACACATGACCCTCTCCTTCTCTCCACCGATGCCAGCAACGTCACTATTGGTGTAGTACTCGAGCAGGTGGTCAACGGCAGAATCTGGCTAATTTACCTTCAACCGCAAATTGCTGGTGTTGCATTTGTGTGGTGGTTACTTTCACCACTTCTTAGAAGGTATGCCCTTCATCATTCACATGCACCACCTACCTTTGGTGCACACCTTCCCGTGACAGTCCAATGCCTGGTCCGACCATCATTGCCGACATATCTCTGCTGTGGCTGAATCCAAGAACATCCTTGCATGTCCCTCCGTTAGGAAGAAATTGCCCTCGACAACTCCAACACCACCCTCTTCTGTGACGTCAGTACCAGTAGAAAACGTCCATGGATTCCTGCTTCCATTCATCGACAGTTTGTTATTTCATTCATAGCCTTTCACTTACCTTGCACCGATCTGCTCCACAGTTATTGAAGACAAAGTTCATTTGTCACGGCATTGCTTGAGATACCAAGGATTGGGTCCACACCTGGTCTCGGCAATGTATTTAATCTTAAGATATAAACAAACTCATATATTCCTAATGTGTTTATACTGTGATACCAACAATAATTTATGAATATTTAGGTGGGAGGTAATGAAAATGCTGAGAAAACTATTATTCATTGAAAATGGATCAAAAATAAGAATGAGAATAAAATAAAATCATAAAAATAGCCTTCATGTCCTATCAAACCGTTCTCTATATTTAATTCATTTTCTAGCAGGTCGGTGTAGTGAGAGGATGAGTCTCTTAGTCCTCAGCATGGCAAATTAAAGTTGCTATTCACTAAAACGGGTAAATTATTTTGCCAAAAACCATGGTCCTTCACATGTTGCCTGAAAGATACCTAATTATAGATGGATACTCTTTTAAAGGATAAATGTGCATGCCATTATGACCCTACAAAATACCAACGATACAAAACAATACCCAAGTTTGTTTTAAAACAAAGTAATGAAAAATAAGTTCATACACTACTACAGTGCCTATCTTGTTTATCAAAATTCTATAGTGCTGATTATAAAATCTGGGATATGAAATCGCTGTATGAGTACAAAATTTTGCAGAATGATGGAAAATAAAGGAAAGTAATGTTTTTGTTCTAGCCCTTAAAGAGCCCACATGTCACAGGCCAACTTGTAGTGGCGTGCAGCAAGCATACTTTTTACCAGGTGTCTAGCATTGTGGGTGCACAAATTTGCTCTGGCACTCACGGAGAGGGTGGGTGCAAAAACAGGCTCTGCCCCTGGGGGTGCACAAAATGGGTCTGACACTAGGTGTGCACCAATGGAGTCTGACATTAGGTGTGTACCAATGGAGTCTGGCACTGAGGGTGCACGGGTGTGATCTGGTACGGAGTGTGGGCACAAATGGAATCTGGAACTGGTTTGGTACTCGGGGGTCTGGTGATGGAGTGATGCAAGGGGTTTAGTAAAGGGGTGGCATAAACGGGGTCTCGAAATGGGTTAACACAAAAGGGGCCTGTTAATGAGACGGCTTATAAGGGGAAAGGTGTTATGGAGGCACAAATGGGATCTGGCAATGGGGAGGCACAAAGAGGATTAGACTTCAATGTTGCAATATTGTCATCTGGCACTGGGGATACCCTAACAATGATTTGCATTGAGATGAGCCATTGGCTATTGGTACTAGGGTAGCCCAAAAAAAAAAGGCGACGGCACTTCGTCTGAAGTATCATGTGCTCTTGACTAGAATTTATTTAAAGAATTTCGTATCTTTCACCGTCTAGATTTTCCATAGAAAGAGGTGGTGATAGAGGCCTCAGAGGATGAGGTAATAGATGGATGATTCAACGTGCCCGATGCTTGGCACCTTCGAAAGCCAACGTTGTCCTTTTCAGTGAAGTCATCATTATCACGGACAATGAAAGCCTCATCTACTTCCTCTATATCAGAGATTTATGGCCAGGCATGACGAAATCTTAGGAGCAAATAAAGTCCATTGTACCACACCTGAATATGATAAAAGTGTTTGTACATTGTACGTGTGATTTATGAGAGAGAGAGAGAGAGAGAGAGAGAGAGAGAGAGAGAGAGAGAGAGAGAGAGAGAGAGAGAGTTGTTTAAGGGCTCAAATGTTTAATCGTTGCTTCATTACTAAATCCAATACCTAGTCAACTGTAATACTATTCCTTAGCATACCATGATTTGAATATTTTTTTTTCTTTTTATGTGCAGACATATGTGTTATTTAAATTACTTTACCAATCGCCATTGCACCTCAGTCTTATCGCAATTTTCTTCAGAATTTGTTTATTATGTTCGTTCACCCCTAAAATCTGCCATTAAAGAACATCGGATGAGGGTCTTAAATAATGTTCTATTTGACCACAATTAGGCACAATAGTTTCTTTAAAAGACTGACGACAATAATTTTCTCCTTTGTTCGATCACTATCAGGTCTAACACTGGTAAGGTCTCCTATTCATAAGAAGCTGCTGCTGCCTTCAGGGTTTTCTTTTGGGAAATTACTGTTAGTATTTAAATTGCAACGCTTAAATGGGAAGACAAACCAAATCATACCCATATATTACAAAGGTGACCGCCTGAGTGAAATCAAGTTAGTGTAGGCCTACTGTAGCCCAGCAATGAGAAAGGTGGTAACTGAAAGGTCTATAGGGGTATTAACTGTTTGTTTTACCGTAGCTTACGTGAAAAGTAAGCAATCAAGAAAGACGAAAAGGCATGAATAGAAGAATAGTTATTGAAGAAAGAAGTACTTTCGTAAACAAACTGCTGTTATGGTAAGTAAGGGATCCTCGAGTGTTTTACGGTGCCTATTTTTTTTTTTTTTTTTTTTTTTTTTTAATATTCTTCACCTTCGATGTTCCATAAACATGGATGTTAATTTTATAAATCGATAAACTCAAACCACAATTACGCTGCTTACCTAATAAATAAATGGCTTTCAAGCGACTTTTAACCATAAACTGAAAATATGTCTACAATGGTGCAGGCTCAGCAGACCATTTCGAAGGAACCTTACATACATTAGAACATGATCGAATAGATTACTAGCTGTACGGTTGCCAGTGAGCTCGAACAAAACAATGAAATGTCTACCATATAATAAAGTTATACGACGCCCACAACTTTCTCGCGTATATATATATATGTATATATATATATATATATATATATATATATATATATATATATATATATATATATATATATACTGTATATATATATATATATATATATATATATATATATACATATATATATATATATATATATATATATATATATATATATATATATATATACATATATATATATATATATATATATATATATATATATATATATATATATATATATATATATATATATATATATATTCTTATTTAATTTCATTGCATTTTTTATTCAAGTTAGTATATGTAAATTTACGTTATTTTTAGGAATTAACTTTTTATTTCACATATTTTTGTTACAGAGTCTTATGTTAGCTAATTGAGAATGTTTTTTGATCATACACGATAGGAACTAGGGCTTATGTAATGTTCTTTTATATATTTATGAGGTATTGCATTATGTTTGAGGGAGAATACGCAGTTTACCATGTGCTCTGGTAAAATTCGCGAAAAACCTAGTGATAGGATGTTATCTTTTTTTTATTTCAAGGACAAAAGGTGGCCAGAGCTTGCTGACCGAGAGTCACCTCGCTGTGTGTGATAGTTGCCCAGGAAATCTAGGTTTCGTCTCGTTGTTCTGTGAGATGGTGTTCGAGAGATCATTGCTTGGTAACTCTGACACCTTTTGCCCAACCCCCTACGCTTCCGAGTTTGTTGGGAAGTTTCTGGATGCAGCTAGGTTTTGTATATACTGTAAAGGCGACACTAGGGTTAGACACAGATAGAGTTTTCCAGCCTTAAACTCGCCATCTTCTCTCTCCCTCACTCAAGAATGCATATCAGAGTATTGTTTTAAAAGTGTTCACCACCTATAGTAATTCCTCTCCTATGTGACTCCATACCCCAAAGTAAATCATGTGTCGAAAAGGTACGTAAGACGAAACAGTGATTTTGAATTCATTTTGTTAAGGTGAGTGTTGGCAGTGTGTAAAGTTTTTGTAACTGGCCCTGTAGGAAGGTTGGGTATTTGTATTGTGATCTGGTTATTTATTTTTCATTAAGTGCCAACCTTAGATAATGTGTTCAATTTTAATTTCGAGTGAAATAAGT
Organism: Palaemon carinicauda; assembly: GCF_036898095.1. NCBI lineage: Eukaryota > Metazoa > Arthropoda > Malacostraca > Decapoda > Palaemonidae > Palaemon > Palaemon carinicauda. The sequence goes on from NC_090737.1 coordinate 54,026,931, forward strand.
GATTATATAGTTTTCAAAGTATTTCTTTTGCCTTAGTGTAAGGTTTATTCCGATTTAACATTCAAAGTTAAGTTATTACATAATTTTAAGATCTTAACATTATGTCCTAATCTAAGTTTTGTACAGACTTAGTATGTTGAGTGATTGTATTTGTTATTATGTAAATACTTTTCCAAAGTGTTGTAACTTATAATGAATATATTTCTTTTTATAAAGAGTGTATTATTCCAATCACCATTGTTTAGAATAGAATCCGTTTGTATCCTGTTAATGAACCGAAGTTAGACCCATTTGAATATTCGTAGTAATAATTTCCCAGTTTAATTTTAAGAGTACATAAGAGACCTTTGGATATTCAGTGTTCTATATATATTGCTTTCTGGGAGTTATTTAACTGTCTCAGAATTCGTGTATTAATATTTCAGAGAATACCAATTTTAATGTAAAAGCAAACAAGTGAGTTTGGAATTCAAGAGGTTGATTAACTTACTAGTCATAGTATATATGATATTATATGTCTGGTTGTCATTAATGAGCCATACTATAATAAGTTTTTAGTGTCCGGACCCTGGACCCATAATCTTATAATATATTTTTTGTTACCCACACCCAGGAACCCTCATCCTACAATATATTTTTGGTGCCCAGGCAATCGGGATTGGCGATAACAGGTTTGAGTAGTAGATTGTTGATAGGATTTTGTGTATTGTTTGGATATATTTTTTAGAAAGGAACATAATATAGTTAAATTACAAAATAGCCCAGTTTAATATCCAAGAGCTTTTGAATAACCCAAGTGCTCAGGAATTGTTAGAAGCTAATGTAACTAAAGCTCAGTGGCTCTCTATCTTAATGGCATGTGTGGCCGTGCAACGAGTGGGATCATTAAAGCCCAAATCAATTGTCTAGCCTTAGAAGCGTTGATAAATCCGGGAAAGTTGTTGGAAAAGAATATCGTAGCAGCTCGTGAACTGTTGGAGGAGGCTGAGGAAGAATTTTTAGCTAAGCAAAGACCAGTTGACCCTCAAACTGAAGGCATGAAGGCAGATAAGGATGTAGAGGCTGAGATTCGACGAATTACAGCGGAGAAGAAATTGCTCAAGTTGAAGATGATGGCAGAATGAGAAGAAAGAGAGAGAAAAAACCGAGACATCACAAAACATGCAAGAGAGATAGAAGCAAGGGAAATTGCAAAACAAGAAGAAAAAGAGAGAAGACAGGAAGAAAAATGGATGGAAGAAGTGAGGTATGCGCTGGAGTTAGGGCTATTGAACACACGTGCACAGTTGACATTGCAAACCAATGTAGCCCTTACTAAGCATGAACCCATGTTTAATGTAACAAAAACCCAGATGTTAATTCCAAGGTTCACCAAAGAGGCTCCAGATGAGTTCTTCAATCATTTTTAAATGGGGACAGCAACGATAAAAGGGCCAGAAGATAAATGGTCTGACTTATTGTAAAGTCTGCTCTTTGAGAAGGGCCGCAGACCTTACTTATCCTTATCTCAGGACCAGAGAAAGGAGTATCAAGAAGTAAGGAGGAATAGGCTGCATGTGTACCATATGACCCCTGAATATTATGAAAAAAATTTACGAAATTTGAGGAAGGACGAGAAAATTACTTTTCTTGATTACGCTTATAAGGTACAACAAAGTTTTAGGAGATGGACAGAATCTGCTAACATCAGGGAGATGGCTGATTTAGAAGAATTCATAATACTAAAACAGTATCTATGAGGAATTCCTGAACACATTCGAAAGTACTTGAGAGAGAGAGAGGCAGAGAAACATGACAAAGCCGATACGCTGAGTGATGATTATAATATCATCAGTCGTAAACGTTCCTCAGGCATGAAGTTTCAACCGTCATTCGGACCAAGACGTGTCAAGTATTCGCCAACAATGGAAAACAGTTCAGTAATAACTAAGTGAAAAATTTCAACAGTTACAGCGGAAGTATCACTGGTACTGTTCCTGAGCAGAATGAGATATACCACAGCAACAATCGTCGAATCATCCTCCTTCAGGTATCGTGAAAGTCATCCAGAAGTTAATATTGTCAGTTTTAAGTGTAACAAGAGAGCCCATATCAGTAAGGAATGTTAGTCAAATCAACTGAAAGCAGTCACCCAAGTGATTAAGGATAACTCGACTTCACAGAAGTCAAAAAAACAATTGCGAAAGTTTGAAGAGGAAAATAAACCAGCCAGCATTTACATAACGTGCAGGACAAACCAAAACAGCGTGAATGCTTTCAAACCATATATTTTTGGAGGTATGTTAGTAGTAATAGACAAGAGTTAGTGGAACCCGGTCAGGATATTGCGCAAAACAGGTTGCAACCATAGTATGGTGGTATGAGGAATACACCCATTGGTGGAACAGTTTCTCACAGGAGACTCAGCTATTTTGAAGGGAATAGGAGGTGAAGAACTTACCCCTACTTGCCGTTTGAAACTGTTATGCGAGTTGGTGACAGGTAATTTTGATTTTGCAATAAAGGATTCATTGGCTGTCGAAGGAGTAGATGACCTGCTGGATAATGAGGTTGATGGAGCGCCATTTGTGCCTTGTTCAATTATAATGGAGAAACTATGGAAGTATAGTCCTATGGCTGAACTATAAAATGACTACCTGTATCTGCTTCCTAGCTGTGTGACAACTAAGAGTATGACAAAGAATGTGGTTTGAAAAAAGGGAAAGAAATCGAAGGAGCGATGAACTTGTAGGATTTGTTTTCCAAAGAAGAGGATTCCCTAGATGGTACACAACAGGAGAACTTAGTAAGCCTGGGTGAAGAGGAACAACAGGCGAAGGGACAAGAAGGCAAAGAAGAAATGGACCTGAATGAAATAAAAAAAAACTTGGGGTTAGAAGTAGGAAAAGTGAGTAGGAAAATACTGATAGGATTATGAGCGGAAGGAGTCAGCATTAACAGAGTTATTAAGAAGTGTGGTGGACGATATAGACACACAGTAGTTTCCGACCTGTTATTATCCTAAGGATGGGTTGCTTATGTGGAAGCATAGACCCCCGATATCCCTGTGAATGTCGAATGGGTGATATATCATCAGATATTAATACCTGCACCGTTGTAAAGACAGGCGATTGCTGTAGTGCACGAGATGAGACATATGGGGATATGGAAGACGACAGAGAAGATAATGAAACACTTTTTCTGTCCTGTCATGCATAAGGACGTGAGCCAGTTTTGTCGTGCATGTCACGTATGTCAGACCTCTGAAAAGCCCAACGAATGCATCAAGAAAGCTCACTTACGCCAGATGGAAGTACGAGGTGAACCCATCAGCAAAGGACTGAGTAAATTGTTGGCAGAAAAAGGGAAGGATCGAGAGGGAACGGACAAAGGAAATGTCAAGTATTTGAGGAAAAGAATCAGCTAGTTATAGGATTTTTTCTTAGAAGGCATGAAAATGATTCAAGGACAGATGAAGAAACGGTTTGTATGAAGAGTACGTACAGACAGTTTGAGCAGGATGGCAGGTGTTGATTTATTCGCGGTAAGGAGATTCTCTCTCACCGAGTTCCAAGAGCCATTCTGGATTTTGCAGAAGAAAAAGAAAAATCTAGGGAAGGTCAAATGAACTTTGAAACTGATACTTCAAGCACCGGATTTCAACAAGAAAATCCTTATCCAAGTGAATGCGTCGGATATTGAGATAGGAGCTGTCATATTGCAAGAAGACGAGGAATGAATTCTTCATCTTGTCTGTTTTATGTCGTCGAAGCTGAAGAAACCTCAACGAGCCTACTTGACTGTTGAAAAGGAACTGCTAGTGTTGGTCATAGCAATAAACAAGTTTGAGGTCTATATGAATCAACAGCAAAATGAAGTTATTACTGTGTATTCGGATCATAATCCTTCAACTTTTGTTAATAAAATGAAAAATATCAATGAAAGGTTAATTAGGTGGTCATTGTGTTTGCAACCGTATTATATTTATGTAAAGTATATATCAGGTAAAGAAAACATGGTTGCAGATTATTTATCTCGGGCTGAATCGATGGATTCGGGCCGGATTAAA
>NC_090737.1:54045978-54048478 GCF_036898095.1 Palaemon carinicauda
CCTCAAATAGCGTGGCTTTGGACTATCCTCTGTTCTCGTCGGCTTCGTGTGGTTGTGCCCTGTGCGTTCTGCTTTTAACTGTGTTTTAATCATGATTTTTTACGTTCATCTTTTTACGGTATTTTACGTAAATCATGGGTCCTAAAAGGCTTAGTTTCGCAAGTGGTAGTGGTAGTGGTGAGAAAAGGAATAAGGAAATGCTTTCTTTAGAAGTAAAGAAAGGAATTATTGAAAAGCGTGAGTGAACTTGCAAAAGAACATCACAACGAACTTACTACAGAGGAGCTCAAGGAACTCCATGCTATGTCTGAGCACATGAGTGATGACAAGGAAGGGATCGAGGAGGTAGAACATGTGTTAGTTGTGGCGCAAATAAAAGAGGTGATAGGAAAATATCAAGACGTGGTCGACTTCATCGACAAATACCATCCCAAAAAATTGCAGGTTTGTCTTGTAGTTGTGCAGTTCGATGATGTTTCCCTAACTTATTTTCGAAACATTCTGAAAAGCTGTACCAAGCAACTTTCTATCGATAGCTTCTTTAAAAAAAACTACGAAGCGAACTCGTGATGAAGAGGAAGAAAGTAGTTCAAAGAGAACGGCAAAGAGTGAAGCGAAAGAAAGTGAAACAAAGTAAACGGCAAAGATTGAAGAGAAAAAAATTCAATCAATTTTAAGTGTAGAGTGAAAGTGATTAAAATTAATCATCAAAAAGAAAAAAAAGAAAATGTAAAAAAATAAAAAATATAAAAATAAAGAAAATAAATAAGCTAAGTTTGGTTAAAGTTCATTTAGTGTAAGTTAGAATAAGTTACGGTAGTGTACGTTTATCGTAGTCACCCTCTCTACCTCCTCGCCACCCGTCCGCCTCCTCTCTGCATAGCAAGACCGACACTTGCGCTGGACTTTCTAAGGTAAAGTGACACTAAAAAACCCGTTTTTTATTTATTATTTCTATATAATTATTCTTTTTTATACGTCTATTATCTAATTTAGTGTGCATTATTGTCACGTGTAATTATGTGTAGTAATTTATTAAGGAGTTATCATAGGTTTTTGGGCTCAACCACGGATTAATCCTATTTCAATGTATTCTTATGGGAAAATTTGTTTCGACAACCGAACATTTTCTACACACGAAGTCGGTTGTGAAACGGATTAAATTCGTATGTAGAGGTACCACTGTATGTATGTATATATATATATATATATATATATATATATATATATATATATATATATATATATATATATATATATATATATATATATATATATATATATATATATATATATATATGCATAGGTATATATCTATTTATCTATCTATCTATCTATCTATCTATCTATATATATATATATATATATATATATATATATATATATATATATATATATATATATATATATATATATATATATATATATATATATCCTGTTGTCCCTTTGAATGAGAATCTAGTCAACATAATTGATAGGCGTATCCCTTCTCGTGTGCTAAGGTACCGAGTGAAGGACAAACCGTGGTTCAATGATGATTGTAGACGTGCTTATTTGGAGAAACAGGAGGCCTATCATCTTTGGAAGGGTAACAGATCAGATTTGACCTGGAACAACTATACTCAGCTTCGAGCTTTTGCTCAGAGAGTTTATGCCTCAACTGAAAAGGAGTACAATTTAACCATAAAAGAAACACTTTCTGGTACAACTCAGGAACATAAATGGTGGTCTACCCTTAAATCTGCACTCTTTGGTGTAGATGCAACAGTTCCTCCTTTACTTAAACCAGATGGCTCAGTCACTCACTGTCCAAAGGAAAAGGCAACCCTTTTGGCTGATGTTTTTGACAGTAAACAGAGTAATGAAAAACTTGAACTTCCTCATTCCTGTTTTCCTGAGGCTAAACTAACTAGTGTAGCTTTTCGATCTCGTGAGATTAAAGCTCTGTTGATGGATCTTGATGCTTATGGAGGTGTAGACCCAAATGGTATTTTTCCTTTGTTTTTTATAAAGACAGCAGATTTCTTAGCTCCAAAGTTATCTGTTATTTTGCGCAAGTTAGCAAGAAGAGGAGCTTTTAGCACTAGTTGGAGAACTGGTAATGTTACTCCTCTATGTAAATGTGTTTGTGGTAGCTCAAGTCCCACTGATTACCGCCCAATTTCCATAACTCCCATATTATCTAAAGTTTTTGGACGTCTTCTGGCAAAACGTCTTAATAGGTTTGCTGAAGGTAATCATCTACTCCCTAGTTTGCAATTTGGTTTTCGTAAAGGCCTTGGAGCATGTGATGCCCTTCTTACAATCTCCAATGCTGTACAGAAATCCTTTGATTGTGGTTGGGAAGTTCGTATGATTGGCCTTGATTTTAGTGCTGCCTTTGACCGTGTTAATCATGAAGCCCTTGTTTTCAAACTGAAACAGTTGGGAGTGGGTGGGTCGTTTCATAGCATTATTATTGATTTTTTAAGTAATAGATCTCAGAGTTGTTGTTGATGGG
>NC_090737.1:54050978-54060978 GCF_036898095.1 Palaemon carinicauda
AACTTAGATAACGACAAAAATTTTATAATCTCAAAATTATATAATCACTTGACTTGAAATGATAAATCTGAATAAACCTTAGACTAAGACAAAAGAAATAATACTTATGAAAATAATATAGTTACTTGTTTGACTTGGAATTAAATCTGAATACAATATCTAAGTTTGATATATATTTGAAATAGATAATCAGATCATGATACAAATACCTTTCACTTTACTATAGGGCTAGTTACAAAACTTTACACAATGCCAACACTCACTCTAACTCAATGCATATAAAATCACCTTTGACTTATTTCATCATGTTTCAACACATGAATAATGTTGGGGCAGAGATTCACTTTGGAGAGGACACACTATAGGTATCTGAAGAGAGATTAAGGGGGGCCACGTTGGCTCTTTTAGAGAATGGATGCTTCTCTAACTCTGCTATTTAGTCCCGAGTCACCTATATAAAACCTAGTTACTTTCAGAACATTCCAGGAGCGAGATCTGGAAGCTTGGGGGCTGGCCCAAGGGCGCAAGGTTGCCAAAAATCTCTTTCTGGAACACGTACCGACCCAATGCGAGGTGGCTCTCTCTGAACTAGCTCCACCCACCCTTTGTCTTGAAAATAAGAAAAAATTTAACATATATCACTAGATTTTTTTAGAATATTTCAGAGCACTGGGCAGATAAAAGAATTGCATATTTTCTTTCAATCATGAATCAATACCTGATAAAAATATGAATGAACATTATATAAGCCCTTGTTCCTATCTCTTATGGTCACATAACATTCTTACTCAGATTACGTAAGAGTTTATAACCAAAATATGTGAAATAAAACGTTAAGTCTTAGAAATAATGTAAATTTACATATACTGACTTGAATGTAGAATACAATGAAATTAACAACGTAAGTGTTACGTAATTTACTTACAAACCTAACTTATACACGAGAGGAACTCATCACTTCGAGCTGGCTATTCACCTCTTACATGCACAAAGGAAATATAGAAAAAAATTATGAATAAACTATTGTATTTACCCTACACTAGACCAGCTCGTATGATACCTCCCACAGAGAACATTATGTATTTCGGGCTTGAAACCTCCGATTCAGCCCAAGATGAATAATCTACAACTAAGTTATCTTTACCTGATATATGCTTTACATTAATACAATACGTTTACAAACATAACAACCACCTAGTAAACCTTTGATTATTATTTTTCATCTTATTCACAACAGTTAAAGGATTATGATCCGAATACACTGTAGTCTCTTCATTTTGTGGTCTATTCACAAAGACCTCAAACATCTTTATCGCTATGACTAACACTAGTAGCTCCTTTTAAACGGTCGAGTAGGCTTGATGATGTTTCTTAATCTTAGACGACATAAAACAAACAGAGTGAAGAATTCCTTCCTCGTCTTCTTGCAATAAGACAGCTCAAATCTCATTATCCGACGCATTCCCTTGAATAAGGAATTTCTTGTTTAAATCAGGTACTCGCAGTATCGGTTTCAAAGTTAATATGGCCTGTATCCCGTCGAAGGATTCCTGGTACCCTCTGGTCCATACAGACTAATTCTTCGGGCTAATTAAATCTGTCAAGGGAGCAACTAGAGCCGAAAAGTTCAGGCAAAAGCATCGGTAGAGTCCTGCCATCCCCAAAAAGCGTTATAACTGCTCCCTCGTTCTGGGGGGTGGTGCTCTCTTTATTCCTTCGACATTAGCGGCTACTGGAGCGTTTAGTCCTCTTCCTACTTCAAATCCCAAATACCAAACTATGGTCTTTCCAAATTCCCTCTTCTCCAGGATAATCATCATGTAAGGTCGTCGCAGTGTTTGAAATACCATCTTCAGAAATTAGAAATATTCTTCCTAGGTCGATGGGTATAACACATATCCCTTTCCTTCTATTGATCCAAGAAGGTTATCCATCACATGTTGAAAAGTAGTGGGGGCATTCATTAGACCAAATGCCATGAAGGTGTATCGATATAACCTTAACAGGGTTTTAAAACCTGATAACAATTTTGCGTTGTCATCCAAAGAAAATTGATGATAGCCTTTTAACATGTACATCTTGGAGACAAACCTCGCTTGGTCAATAATGTCGAGTCGTTGGTTGATGAGCGGCAATGGATAATTATCGGCCACACTGCTCAAGTTTACCTTTCGGTAGTCCGTACACATCATAAAAGATATGTCCGTTTTTTTTTTTTTCACAAGCAAGAATGGAGAACTGTAATGGCTAGAACTTTGTTCGGCTAATCCATTTTGTAACAAATAGTCCACCTCTTTTCTCCTGACTTCTTTGTGATATGGTGACAGTCAATAGGCACGTTGTTTAAATGGTCTTTCCGTAGTTTTGAGGTGTATCTCATGCTTTGTCAGGTTGGTTCATTTCGGGACATCCGAGACAATTTCAGGGAAACTTCTTAATCGACCTAATTCCTCTTCTTGCTCCTGGTTCAAATGAGTTAATTTTTCACCCAAATTACGAATGATAGACAAATTATTCACTTTGCTTACCACCCCTACCTCATATCCATCGTCGTCTTCCATGGATGGTATGGTCTGTGCCATATACACAAGTGAAGCCTCGGTATCGTTTTCGCTCAGGTAGGGTTTCACTAGGCTGATATGTACTTTCCTTTGACTTTTCCTTCTTCCTGGGGTTTCAATAACATAGGCTAGGTCATTGATCTTCTCCAAAATCTTTAATGGTCCTTGGAACTTGTTGGTGAGTGGGAATCTCCTTATTAGCAAGAATAGCAATACCTGTTGTCCTACCAAAATCAGTCTCTCCTTAATTTTCATATCAAGCCTTTTCTTAACTTTTTCTTGACTCGGTTTAAGGTTATCTAGGGATAATTTCCTTATCTTGCCGATCCTTTTCATCAAGTTCTTGACATATTCTTCATCTGTTTCCTCTTGTTCCTTCCATTTTTCTGCTAACATTTTAATTGCTCCTCGTACCTCTCATCCAAATACCATTTCATTTGGGCTACATCCCATGCTTTCTTGATAAGCATTACGTACCTCGAATAACATCAACGGTAGTCCGATGTTCCATTCTTTCCCCATTTCTTTGCAGAACTTCATTAACATTCTTTTCAAAGTTTGATGAAACCTCTCCACTGCACCTTGGATCTCCAGATGATAAGCAGTTGATAGTTGGTGTTTCACATCCAACAGTCTCATTACGTCATGAAATGATTTTGACGTGAAATTCGTTCCTTGGTCACTTGGAATTATTTCCGGAATAACAAACTTGGTGAAAAAGTCTAGTAAGTTCTCGGCGATTATTTTGGCAATGATGTTCATGACAGGCATGGCTTCTGGGTATCTCGTTACTGGACATATCAAGGTTAACATATATAAGTGACCTTTTTTTCGTCCTTGGTAAAGGTCCCACAATGTCGATCATTACATTGATGAAGGCTTCTACCCGCACTTCTATCGGGTGTAAGGGAGCCTTCTTTATGTACTCGTTTGGCTTTCCAGCCATCTGGTATATGTGATATGCATGGCAAAACAAGCTCACGTCCTTATGCATGCCAGGCCAGAAAAAGTGTTTCATAATCTTCTCTGTCGTCTTCCTTATCCTCATATGTCTCGTCTCGTGCGCTATGGTGATCATCTGTCTTCTCAACGGTGCTGGAATTAATATCTGGCAATATATTCCTCATTCGGCATTCCAGGGGAATCAGTGGGTCTTTGCTTCCTCATAAGCAACCCATCCTTAAGATAATACCAGTTCGGAGACAGCTGTGCCACCTCCTTGTCCACCACATGGTATATTAACTCTGTTAATGTTGCATCTTACAATGTAATCCTGTCAGTCTCTTCCTACTCACTTGTCGTACTTCTAACGCTAAGTTTTCTATTTCTTCCAGGTCCATTTCTTCTTTGTTATCTTGTCCACTCGTCGGTTGTTCCTCTTCACTTGGACTTACTCGGGAGTTCTCCTCTTGTGCACCATCAAATAAATCCTCTTCTTCGGAAGACAAATAGTCCAAGTTCATCGCTCCTTTGATTTATGTTTCTTCTTCAGCAGCCACTTTCTTCGTCTTACTATTAGTCTTCACATAGCTAGGAAAATAATACCGGTAATCGTTCTCGAGTTCAGTCGTAGGACTACAGTATACTTCAATAGTTTCTCCGTTATAATGGGACAAGGCACAAACACCGCTCCACCAACTTCATCACCCAGCAGAACGTCTACTCCTTCGACCGCCAATGAATCCTTTATCACAAAGCCAAATTACCTGTCACAGACTTGCATGGCCGTTTCAAACGGCAAATAGTGGTAATTTCTCCACCTCCTATTCCCTTCAAAATAACTTAGTCCCCTATGAGTGACAATTCCACCAACGGGTGAACTCCTCGTACCACCACACTATGGTTACAACCTGTGTCGTGCAATAGCCTGAATGGGGTTTGCTTACTCCTGTCTATTGCTGCTAACATACCTTCATAAATGTATGGTTTAAAAGCATTAATGCTGTTTTGATTTGTCCTGTTCGTCCTTGCTGATATGGCCTCTCTTGCCACACTTAAAACACACAATATAAACCTTCTGCACATCGTTAATGATACTTGAATGAAGACGATTTAGCGACTGTTGCTGTGGTACTATCACATTCTGCTTAGGGACAGTACTAGTGTTACTCCCGCTATAACTATTGAACTTGTTCATATAATTATTACTGAACTGGTTTACATGGTTCGAAAAATTCTTGACAATTGGCCGGAACGACGGTTGAAACTTCATGCCTGAGGAGGGTTTATGACTGATAACATAATCTTCACTCAGTGAAGTGGCTTTATCAAGTTTCTTCACCCCCCTCTCTCTCTCTCTCTCTCTCTCTCTCTCTCTCTCTCTCTCTCTCTCTCTCTCTCTCTCTCTCTCTCTCTCTCTCTCAAGTACGTTCAAATATGTTCAAGAATTCCTCGTAGATACTGTTCTCGTATTATCAATCCTTCTAAATCAGCCATCTTCCTCACGTTAGAAGCCTCTTTCCATCTCCTAAACCCTCGTCTTACCTTATAAGAGTAATCCACGAAAGTAATTCTTTCGTCCTTCTTCAAACTTCAGAACCTTCCATCATAATATTCAGGGGTCATCTGATACACTTGTAGCACACTTCTCTTTATTTCTTAATACTTCTTTCTCTGGTCATGGGATAGGGATAAATAAACACTGCGGCCCTTCCCTATCAATACACTCCGGAATAACACAGACAATTTATGCTTTGACCATTTCATCATCGATGCAACCATTTCAAAATGATCAAAGAACTCATCTGAAACCTCCTCTAGGAATTTGGTATTTAACCCCTGAGCATCCGACACATCAAACACGGGTTTTGTGCATGGAAGGGGTCGCCTCCGTCTGCATTGTTGACTTTGCAAAAGCATTTAACAGCTCCACCTCCCTCCCATGCCTCGCTTCTTCCATCTATATTTCTTCCTATCTCCTCTCTTTTTCTTCCTGTCTTCCCTCTTCTTCTTCTCATGTATATATATATATATGTATATATATATGTATATATATATATATATATATATATATAGATATATTTATATATATTTATATATAAACGTGTATATATTTATTTATTTATATATATATATATATATATATATATATATATATATAAATATATATAAATCTTTATATATAAATAAATATATATATATATATATGTATATATATATATATATATATATATATATATATATATATATATATATATATATATATATTACAGCTGGCTAGCTATACAAACTCAAAATTTCCAAACTCACCTGTTTTTTTTTACATTAAATCTGTTACACTGTAAATATCAACACCTGAGCTCTAATACAGTTATAAAACTCCCCGACAGCAATATATAAAACATGGAATATCCAAATCTCTATTAAGTACACTTAAAATAAAACTAGGTAATTATTCTTAAGACTTATCTAAAACTACCATTTACTTTGATTCTCTGCAGGATAAGAGTGAGTATATAATAAACACTGATGATTGAAATAATGCACTCTTTATAAAAATAAACATATTCTATATAAATTTCGGCACCATGAAAAGAGTTCATATATAACGAATAAATCACTCGAAATACTAGGTCCTCACAAAACTTAGAATAGGACAAAAATTTTACTCTCAGAAAATTATGTAATCATTTGACTTGAAATATTAATCTGAATAAAGTGTTAGACTAAGACAAAAGAAATAATTCTTATGAAAACTATACACTCACTTGTTTCACTTGAAATTGAATCTGAATACAACATTTAAGTGTTATACCTAAGGAAAATAGATATCCTGATCATGATACAAATACTTTTCACTTTATTACAGGGCCAGTTACAAAACATTACACAATGCTAACACTCACACCAACACAATACATACAAGATCACCTGTGACTTCTTTCGTTACGTTTCAACACATGAATTACATTGGGGTACAGAATCACTTTGGAGAGAGCACACTATATGTACTCGGAGAGAGAGTAAAGGACACACTTTAGCTCTTTCACAGGACGGCTGTTTTTCTACTGCTGCAATGCAGCCTTGGGGCGACTATATAAGACTTAGTTAAATCTAGAACATTCCAGGAGTGAGATATGGAATCTTTGGGGCTAGCCCAAGGTTGAAAGGTCGCCTAAAATAACTCTCTAGAATGAGTACCGACACAACACGAGCTAGCTCCGGCCACTCTTCCTCCTTGAAATAAAAAAAAGATAACATTTATCACTAGGTTTTTCGAGAATATTCCAAAGCACATGACAGACAAATTAATTGCATAGTTTTTTTTTTTCAAACATTACGCATTACCTTATGAAAATATAAAAGTATATTACATAAGCACTTGTTCCTATCTTGTATTGTCACATAACATTCTCAAACAGACTATGTAAGACTTGGTAACAAAAATACGTGAAATAAAAGTTATTTTTCAAAAATCATGTAACTTCAAAAATACTGACTTGAATGAATAATACAATGAAATTAACGAAGTAAGCCTTATGTAATTTACAAACAAAACTTACTTCTACACTAAAGGAACTCATGTTACAGGCTGGCTATCCACCTCTTCATTGCACAAATGAAATATATCAATAAATAATGAATAAACTATTGTATCTAATCTACACTACACCAGTTTCCTAATATATATATATATATATATATATATATATATATATATATGTATATATATATATATATATATATATATATACATATATATATATATATATATATATAAATAAAAACATATATATATATATATATATACATACATATATATATAAAAATATTTATATATATATATATATATATATATATATATATATATACATATATATATATATATATATATATATATGTATATTTATATATATATAAATATATTATGCATATATATGTTTATATAAAACTATATATATATATATATATATATATATATATACAGTATATATATATATACATATATATATATATATATATATATATATATATATATATATATATATATATATATATACATATATATATATATATATATATATATATATAAAGTATATATATATATATATATATATATATATATATAAATATATATATATATACATATATTTATGTAAGTATATACATATATGTAAATATATATATATATATATATATATATATATATATATATATATATATATATATATATATATATATATATATATATATACATATATATAGATATATGTATAAATGTATATATATATATATATATATATATATATATATATATATATATATATATATATATATATATATATATATATATATATATATATATATATATATGTATGTATGTATGTATATATATGTATATATATATATATATATATATATATATATATATATATATGTATATATATATATATATGTATATATATATATATATATATATATATATATGCATATATATTTACATATATATATATGTATATATATATATATATATATATATATATATATATATATTTATATATATATGTATGTGTATATATACAGTATATATATATATATATATATATATATATATATATATATATATATATGTATATATATATTTATATATATATATATATATATATATATATATATATATATATATATATATATATATATATATATATATATATATATATATATGAAAAATGGTGTGTTATTGAGAACTTATATCACTCAGTTGTTAGTGAAGTCTTGGGACACACAGCTACCGGGATAAGGCCATTAATATTAAATGATAATAGGGATACTATAAAGAGATGAAAAACCCAGAAATTGATTGTTGGAAGTATTCAAGGAAGTAATGGAAATTACAAGGTAGAGCACGCTAAATATTCTGGAATTGATAATGAGGACAAAAGAAAAACTCGGACTGAATGGAGAGAATATTTAGACAGTAAAGCAGATGAGGCTGACAAACTTATGAATTCAAGAAGTGAATATGGTGTAAAAAATCTCGACTGGGACAAAGGAGAATATTCCCATCATAAAGAGAGCTGGATCTGTTATAACAACAAAAGATGAAGACAGACAACGATGGATGAGAAATTTTAGTGAGGTCATGAATATGAGATATGAAGGGAATAATTTGATTGGTATACCTGAAGCTGATGAAGAACTTCAAGTGCCTATGAATGAATTCAGTTTGTTAGAATTTGACGGTGTCCTCAAAACGCTAAAGAGATGAAAACCCCTGGATACGTTGGAATAACTGCATACATGATACTGGCCAAAAATGATGGGACTCCCAAACTACTTACAAGATTGTTTGGTAGAATATGACATGAAGAGGCAAAATCTGATGAATGGGAGTTAGGAGTGTTGGTGAAAATGGAAAAAAAGGAGACCTGACTTATTGCAGTAATTAAAGAGGCATAAAACTTACGACAGTTGTTATGAAAATATTTAGTATGCATATTCTAAACAGACTCGGGATAAGGATTGACGAAAAGCTGAGAGATGAACAAACTGGATTTAAAGAAAGTAGAAGTTGCCCTAACCTAATTCTCATTTTGAGAGATGTTAGACAGTGATGCATAGAATATAGAAATCCACTCCTGATGGCCTTTATGAACCATGAAAAAGCCTTTGATAGTGTGCACCGACCAATTTTGGGGAGGGTCCTGCATTATTAGTGAATTCCTCTTAAATCTTAATTCTAAATACCCTGTATTGGAGAAAATAGTTCCTAAATATTTGAATGATTTTTTCTTATTATTCCTTTCTCCTCTCAATGATATTCCATCTTCCAGTGCACAATCTGTTCTCATCATCTCTGGCTTTCTTTCATTTATCATCATCTTATCCTCTTGTGATATTTCATGCATTTTGGTAATCAAGCATTGCAAATTCTGTGGTGTTCTAGTAGCAAGGACAACATCATTAGCATACTCTGGGTATGCTAAATTCCTATCACCAATCCAGCACAATCCTTCTCTACTATCTCTGACTGATCTACCCATTACAAAATCCATGGAAAGGATATGCATCATAGGTGTCACCGCATTCCCTTGGAGAACTCTGCTGTTCACAGGAAATTCATTTGAAAGACTCCATTAACACTAACTTTGCACTTGCCATGATGTGGAACAGACTTACTTAGATTTACATATTTAAGAGGAATTCCAAAATAACAAAGGATTCTCGACAAAATTGGCCGGTGCACACTATCAAAGGCTTTTTCAAAGTCCACAAATTCTTTCAAAAGGGGATTTCTATATTGCACACATTGCTGTACAACATGTCTTAAAATGAAAATTTGGTCAGTGCAACTTCTACCTTTTTTAAATCTTGCTTATTCATCTCTCAGCTTCGCATCAATCTTTCTCTCCAGTGTCTTTAGAAAAAGCATGCTGTATATTTTCATAACAACTGACTAAGTGTTTGACCTTTGTAATTATTGCAATCAGTCAGGTCTC
>NC_090737.1:54068478-54085978 GCF_036898095.1 Palaemon carinicauda
GATAAATATATCCATATTTTAATCTTAATGCTCAGTACATTTCTAATAAAATGAGTGTGGGCGAATAAGATGCAGGGTTCACTATGAACTAGTTTATTAAAATTTAATAAACGTACATATCAGATCAACATTTATATAATTTATAAAATGTGGATGATATGTGTAAAAGCATAAAGGAAAACAGTCAACAGAAAATATAGTTTCATCTACTAGGAAACAGATTTGTCACTTCAATTGAATTATTAATAATAATGATATAGTCTGTATACTGTTTACATACACTAGCACAAAAAACGCTTGGCACAAGAGTCCTTATATGCTATAGATTACCGACGTCAATGGAACAGTTCGTAAGGACACTTTCATGGCCTATCCCTCAGCGTGTAGTAACATACAGTGACTACATGCGCACCCTCTTATTAATCGTCCCAAATTAATTACACTGTTCCTTGCAGACTTAAAACAGAAGGTTAAAGAATTCTACCTGCTGCTACCACAGATCTCATAAGTTGCTCCAATTGCTTCGCATAGTATATAAAGAACACCTTGGCTGACTACCAGGGGGTGTACAAACAAGGATGTTCAAAGACCATATCATTAAGGAAATTTTATGGAAGAGGCCACTTTCCTCGGATCATGACTAACGGGTGTACTGTCTGGATCCGTTCTGCAAATAACTCGGGTGAATTTCGCCCATAGTTATAGATAACTTTGAACCCAGGGTTTCTCTTCTGAACAGCTGTTCTCCCATAAGGTCTGAAGTTCTATGAAGATAGACCTTTAGGCACACCACTGGACATAGAGATGCATCTTACTTCAGAGAGCAGATTCTCTAGGGACCCCACCTGTTGGTGGGTAGCTTGTTCCTGGAAAGAAACGTTGGGTCTGGAAATAGATTCAGTTCTCCCTCCAAAAACTGGACGTGGCCTTCATCTCTAGAGAGAGCCACTATTTCATAACTCTGGCCCCCAAAGCGAGTACAAACAGAAATATGACTTAAATTCAAAACCTTCTAAGCACATTCCTCATTGTTCATTATTTATACACAATGAGGAATCATATCTAATGACCATGCAAAGGGTCTTTGGAAGCGCTGGAAGGCTGGTTCATTAAGAACGTCATAAGAGAGGTCGACTTGTAAGGCATATGGTATCTGACTTGCCAAGGCAGGCTTGAACAACAGAATTGTGGTGGCTGCTAAACCTTGCTCATGAAGGTGAATGAAGAATGATAAATAGGAATCTGTCGGGATTTCTTTCGGTTTCTTCGCCTTGACAAAGGATAGTTATCTCTTCCCTGAAGCCTCATAATGTCTTATGGTTTCCTCCAAAAGTCTAAACTGACTTTTAAACACCGAATATTTTTCTCATTGTTAAGGAGAGAAAATCATGAGATGTAGGTCCCGTGTTTTCTGTGAAGGAGCAAAGATAGTCGACTTCTGTACTCGCTGAGACAGGGATGGATCCGGTAGCGGTACGAATTTTAGTAGTAGTTCCAATGCCAGAGGGAACCTCACGCTATTTGGCCACTTGTGGGCCACTATTGCTGCTTTCACTTTGAAGGATCTCAACTTATCGAGGACCTTCAAAAGGAGGTTGTGCGGAGGGAACAGATAGATACTGGACCATCTGTTCCAGTCCAGGGGCATAGCGTCCACTACCTCCGCTGACGGCTCCTCGTAAGGAGACAAGTAACGATCTATTTTCTTGTTGTCTTTCGTTGCAAAGAGGTCTATATGCAGCTCTAGGACTTGACTGGAGATGAAGGAGAACGATCCTGAGTCAAGGGACCATTCTGACTCTATAGGTGTAAACCTAGATAAAGCGTCCGCTGTCACATTGCGGAACCCTTGAATGTGAACTGCTGACCGGTGCCCTTTCTTCCTTTCCGCCAAAAGGAATATGGCCAACATCACTTGGATCTCTTCGCGCGTTTGATGCGTATTTTCTCCAGACTCCTGTTGCATCCTTAAGCTGTGCTCTTAGCACTGGATCTGTTATCGAAGCAAACTGTAGAGAGCCCAGCACTCTCTCCTGTTCGCGTCTTGATATCCGTTTTGATTTCAATAGTCTCTCGACAGATCCTGGTATTTCTTTCCTCTTCTTACTAGGAATGGAAAGCTGATATGACTCCAAATTCCAGTTGATTCCCAACCACTGAAATTTTTGAGCTGGAGAAAGACGAGACTTTTTGATATCGATCTTGAATCCCAGATGTTCCAGGAACTGGATCACTATCTCAGAAGCTTGCCTGCATTCTGTCCTGGATGCTGCCCACACCAGCCAGTCGTCCAAGTAGGCTACTACTTGGACCCCCTCTAGGCGTAATTGATGGACGGCTGCGTTCGCAAGCTTCATGAAAAACCTTTGGGCTATGTTTAGCCTGAAAGGCATGGCTCTGAAGGCATAATGTTTTCTATATAACTTGAAGCCTAGGTAGGAGGAGAGGTGGCGATTAATTGGAACATGCCAATTAGCGTCAGACAAGTCTATAGAGACAGTGTATGCCCTTTTGGGAAGTAGGGTCCTTATGTGTTGAAGTGTGAGCATTCTGAACCTATAGTTCATTATGAACTTGTTGAGTGGCGACAAGTCTAGAATGACTCTGAGTTTTTCTGAGTCCTTCTTTGGAACACAAAACAGCCTCCCGGGGAATTTGATGGACTTAACTTTCCATATTACTCTTTTGTCTAAGAGCTCTCGGATGTATTCTTCCAGAACGGGGATTGAGTGTTGGGAGAATTGAGGAAATAGAGGTGGAGGGGTACTCCAACTCCAACCTAGTCCATTCTTTATTAGGCTGTGGGCCCAGGGACTGAAGGTCCAGCGATCCCTAAATAGCTGTAGCCTCCCTCCTACTAGAAGCATCTCACTTCTGCTGTTGTGGACCTGAGGCCTTGCCTCCTTGACTGCGTCCTCCCCTGGATTCCCTTCCTCTTGAAGGGCGTCTAGAAGAACCTCTGGCTGTTCCTTTAGCCCTCGAACGAAAGGAAAAGGTCTGCCTTTCGAAGGCTGTGTTAAAAACTGGCGACTGAGTTGCCACTTGTTGAGGTACCAGCTGGTACGTGGTTGGAGGTTGTTCCATTATCTGAGGCACCGCGGTCACAGGAAGTTGTTGCTGTTGTTGCTGTCAGTAAAGTATAGCCAGCCGAGAAGATGGCCTAGGCCTTTTTGTCTTCCTCTTGGGTTGGAGACCCTCATCCTGAGAAGACTTCCTCTTAAGATCTAAGCCCTACTTTTTGAGAGGGCTCCTATTCTCTGTGGCGGCCTTGTCTACTACCTCTTTAACCACATCGCTGGGAAAGAGGTCTTTACCCCATATACGAGAGGAGATCAGTTTCCTCGGTTCGTGCCTCACCACAGCCGAGGCGAACACGAACTCTCTACAGGCTCTCCTAGCTTTAATAAAGCTATAGAGATCCTTCATAACTGTGGCCAGATGGGGGTAGGCGAGGCCAGAAAGGAGGGAAGCTTCTTACTCAAGGCTGGCACCTTTGAGTTCATGAAGCCCCTCTCTTTCATCGAGCTCGATAGTAACACCTGAGCTTTAATATGGTAAAAAACTATGGCCTCCTTCGGCTTAGTCTCCTCCTTTGAGGCTGGCTCCTTCCTAAGGCGGACATAACAGTCCGGGTAGGAATCTTTATTGGGCCAAAATTCCAACTCTTCCAGGGGAATTGCTCCCAACTTTTCAGATATGACGATCTTCCCGATTGTCATTGGCATGTGTTCGGCATACCTCCAAGGATTGGTATCCGAGCACAAAGGAAGATCCTTCACGTTGAGTCGCTTCTGGGGCCCACGTGATGCTGCAAGCCTGCGTATCTCCAGTTTCATTGCAGCCTCCTTCTCATCATTCTTCTTCTGAATTTGTTGGATCTTCTCAGCAATAGAAGAAAGAGTCCTTCCGAGGTCATCTGGGATAGCAGACGATGTAGAGGGAACAGGTTCTGGGTCCGGAACCGATGTAACCGACACCTCATCAATTTCTTCCTCTTCTACTTGAAGAACCTGGCACAGCTCCTCCTCTTGACCTTCTCCTAGAAGGTCCTTCTCTGTAGAATTCAACACCTCCGACATCCTATCGTCCAATTGGATGTCTTGAAGGGCGGCCTAGACTTCAGAATCCACCGGATTCTTGGCAGTTGATATCTCCACCTGAGGCTGAGGAATGACTGCATCGGCTGATGCTTTAGGGAAAAGGTAGACCCTCATCTTCTCATTTGGAAGGTAGGGGCCTGAGGTGTTTTTCTGGAAACCCCTCACCCAGGATCGTAACTTTTCCCTGACAGCATCCCTTGACTCCGTCGACTTGGGGTCGTCAAAAGCCTCAGTAATCAGGTTAGAACATACTGTACAAACCTGAGGGTCTCAATAGCGGAGATCACCTCTGGAGGCTGCGCATGCTGAGTGCCTCCTACAATGTTGATGTCCACAGAAGAACATACTGCGGACATTACAAAACACACTCCTGCACTTCGGATGGTCCTCCTGTAAAGAGAAGAAAAATCCATCTGTATCAAGTGAAATCTTTTCACTTATATTGAAACATTTAGCTTATATAGAAAAGATATAAAAGAAAGAAGGAAAGACACATACTTGTATTTCCTGTCCAGTTAATCGCCGTAACCTCCCAAGATATAAAAACTAAGGTTAATTCTATACTAGAATACCTTATGTAATTTCCTAAACGGAAATTTAATGTGTAGTTTTAATATACGGGATCGAAAGAATACAGAAAGAACTCACTTTCTATATAATGTACGGCCTCAACAAAAGGCTGTACAAGATAACATTAAGTATGATGAAGAACTTTAGTGTTATCACAAACTCTGTACAGCAGTTTCTACTAATGTAGTGTGTACTACACTACGAATATAGCAACTACTGTACATCGCATGCTGTTGTGCCAGCCAGCACGTGCCGGTACGTACCGGCGTACGCCAGCACGTGCCGGACGGCATCTACCCCTTTATAGATCAAAGATATACTATCTTTAACTAATAGGCAGCAGTCCACTGATTCGCGACTGTGTGGCGGCCAGCAATCATTGCCAGCCGACGGCTGAAAACACTAATACCCGGCTGCCGGCCGCTAATCGTAACGGCCAGCAGATTCGGGCTTTGATTCCACTGCCGGCCGGCAAAAGTAATAAAACCCATGTCGGCCAGCAGTAGCCAAGAACCAGAGAACCTCTACCTACCCGGCTGTCGGCTGTCAAGCCGGCAGCCGGGATAGGGGTGCAACACAATAGTCAGACAAACAGTATGGATGAAAGGTTATAAGGCGGCATGCAATACGACCTTCATCCAGAAAGAGTGAACTTATGGAAGGGGAGAATGTAGCATTCAGGCTTCCAAAGAATCCACAGCCTGCCGGGCTCTACCTGCAGACATGGAAGAGAGACCAAGGGAGGTCTGGGGCTCACTCTGCAAAGAACAAAGGGTCCCTGCCGGCCGGCACGTAATGCCGGCCGGCCGAGAGCTGAGCCTCTGCTAGGTACGGAAGAGGGTCTATGGCCAAAGGAAAATAAAAGAAAGAGAGGTGGGGAAGGGATAAGGGTCCTAAAGACTTCGTTCTAGCAAGAGACAAACTCGGCAGTTAGGGAAGCTCATCCTAAACAAGAATTGTCTATTAGGGAGGAAGACTGGCAATACTTGCTATCCTCCTCCCAACCAAAACAAAGTTAGGTGAAGTTATTTCGCCGGGCACCGAGAAACTCATTCTCCAGCCCGCGAAAAAACAACACAGGACAGTCTGCTAGGACACCAAAGGAAGGAATCATCAGAATCCTTCCGACATGGACTAGGGAAACGAAGCTTCCTGTGTCCGCCCCTAACCTAGCAAAGGAGACTCATTCTCCATGCTAAGAAGAAGCAGACCACAGACTAAAAACTCTGAAGTTCTGCCCAAACCCAAAAACCAGTCACTCCGGTTATCAGGACAGGGCAGATATATCCTAGAATAGTAATACCTGGATTAATATACAGGTAGAACCACTAGGATTAAGCCAAGGGCTTTCAGAGGGTGAGAGGGATTGAACTTGGCCTCCAGAGGAGAGAAGAAAAATCGGGGATATGCAAAAGTATACTACTGTACCTAGAATACTAGCTAGGTAAGGTGAGAATCGATTACCTAAATCACCGAAACTCTCTCGTATACAATCTTGGAAAAAACATTCAACAATATCTTACATGTATGAAATATTTGCCTATAGCTTCAATAATATAACACTCGGAAAAACTTATACCAAGCATGAAAGTACTAGTGCCAGACGTCTAGGCTACGAAGCCTCGCGAAGGGCAAGATCGGTACCTTGACCCATGTCGAAATCACTGAACTAAAAACTGACAGTATAATATAAGCATTCCTAGAGGAGCTAAATAGCTAGATTATTAAAGCATAATAAACCGGAAACGTCGCTCTAGCTAACTAAAAGACCCATAAATAGCGAGCGATAGCATCCAGGATGCCTCCGGAAGGCAACAGCTCTTGTTTACGTTAATATCTCTTTTGATTTAATTCAAAACGACAAGAGCTTACATTTATACATAGTAAAGATAATACTCAACTTTCCAGAGGCAAAAGAGGCCGGAGAAGTCATCAAAAGGTTGAATTAAATCCAAAATAACGAAAGAACACAAGGGAAAACACCGAGTAGTAGAGCTACACAAAAAGGAATGAAGAGGGCGCTACCGCCTTCATCAGATACACACTGGAAACAGAATAGGAGAGATGTCTTATGAGCGGCTCTCTTTTCATTCTCGTTTCAGATTCTTGTCACTATACCCCCTCGAAGTGTTAATACTGTTCGGGGCGAAGATAGCTATGTGACGTGTCAAGAATACGTCCTCTGATATTATGCGATATCCCTGTGAGATTATTTAGGGATATTCGCTCCAGGAGTTAGAATTCTGGATACCTTAAGGTAAAATTCTCTGGGAATATCACTGCAGTCAAATATACCCTAGAAAGCTACCTAATAGGAACTTCTATCAGGACGACATGGCCTGAGCCCATATATATATATATATATATATATATATATATATATATATATATATATATATACATATATATAATATACGGTGTGTGTGTCTGTGTAAATACTTACCACCTCCTCAAGACACTTGGTACATGTAGGGTAGAAGTGGGACTGGCACACAGATCAATGGCATATCAGGTACCTGATGTGTGTCTTCCGGTCTGTGGAGCGGGGGCACTCTGCACGCCGTACTTGAGAGTAATTGCAGTCAGTAAGTACTTGGCCAGGAGGGTAGTGTGTGTTGGCAGCTGATGAGAAATCACAGACAGTATATATCAGTGTTCTTAGTTCCGTTAGGAGATTGGCAATCAACAGCCTCTTTTAAGGGCATGGCCAAATAGATTTTTTTGCAAGGTCTAGCATGAAGCGACGGCGTTTTGGAGGTCTGATACCCCCTGATTTTTCTAGATTTGACTTATATACTACCATGGCATTAATAGTAGCGGCTTTTAGTAGCCCAAAAATCATACAAAAGGGCTATCTTTTAGTTCTACAATGGCAGGAGTACAATGCACATATTTCGTCAAAATCGTCAACCACACAATTGGTGCTGTTATGATATTCTATTTTCTCTGGCTTTCCTTTCTCATTAAGAGTTGGTTGACAATTAATTGATGAGATTAAGAGAACAAACTTCTTATTACCTGTGCCTTTTTCTTCAGGCACATATAAAACCAGGGTCTTGTCTTTAGTGAAGAGTAAGGAACTTGAAGCAATCTCTATCGTCTTTGCTCTTCATCTAAGGTTGAAGTTCTTGCTTGTTTGCCTTTAGTGTTCCAACTAAGGTCATGCCACAATTCCGCAGAAGATCAGTGACTAGAGATACAGAAGAAACCAATCATCAGTGGTCAAATTTTTGTTTGTGTGGTGGTATGGCTTTGAAAGTTCTTTCATAAAATAATGTCTCAGTTTTCAACTCTACTGCCTCTTTTAAGCCCATGGTCAAATAGATTTTCTTGCAAGGTCTAGCATGAAGCAACTGCATTTTGGAGGTCTGGTACCTCATGATCTTTCTAGATTTAATTTATATACTACCAAGGCATTGATAGTAGCGGCTTTCCGCAGCCAGGAAAACATACAAAGGTGTTATCTTCTAATTCTTCAGTAGCAGGAGTACGATGCACACATTTCGTTGAAATCGTCAACCCCACCATTGGTGCTGTTATGATATTCTATTATCTCTGGCTTTCCTTCCTTATTTATGGTCGGCTGGCAATTAATTGATGAGAGTAAGAGAACCAACCTCTTTTCACCTGTGGCTTTTCCTTCAGGCACATATGAAAAGAGCGTCATTGCTTTTGTGGAGAGAGGAACTTGAAGCACAGTCTATATCGACTTTGCTCTTCATCTCAGGTGGAAGTTCTTGCTTGTTTGCCTTTAGAGTTCCAACTAAGTTCATGCCATAATTCCGCAGAAGATCAGTGACTAGAGATACAGAAGTAACCAGTCATCAGTTCAAATTTCTGTTTGTGTGGTGGTATGGATTTGAAAGTTCTTTCGTAAAATATGTCACAGTTTTCCAAGTGTGAGCCATGTCGAGTCCTTTCCTAGGTATGACATGAATCCTAATAGGTATTTGGTCTTGGAATCATTCATGAGGACTATATGCCATATTTGACTTGCTTGCTGGGTATATACATTTTGAATGGGCATCTTCCACGAAATGCAACCAGCTGCTCATCAACAAATAGATCTTCATGGGGTTTGTAGTGGGTTTGACACTTTTTTTTATAAATTCATCAAACAGTTCCCTGCAAGGGGCAAATTTATTAGTATCTTTCCTTGTCTCTCTTGACTGTGGGTCGTTAAAGCGTAAACAGCTTAATAGAAATTTAAAATGGATCTGCGACATAGCAGCACGGTGCAATGGTGCACCTATGTCAGTAGACCATATGTCACAGGTTGAGATATGGCCATCCCTCTGACATCCAGAAAAAATCAGCACCCCAATGAGTGGCCAAAGCTCCTCCCCTTTCATACTTTTATGTATTATTCCTTTCTTGGTTATTAAATGACTTCAATCTCAGTCCTCTTATTTGTCCACTGGCAGACTAAATCCAAAAACGAGTCCTCCATGAACAAGTTGAAGAACTTCTCCGGGGAATTATAAGCTTGTGCATCGGCAGTTAGTCAGGGATTACCAGTAACAATGTTCCTGGATAACTGATGTTTGCTACTGGACTGTGGGCTGCTTGACAAACTGAACCCACTCTTGCTTTCCAGAGTAGTACTCTCAAATCATACTATAGATGGACCATTAACTTGAGCTCGTTTCTGTTTTCTCCAACATCTCCTACCACCACTGGTTGCAGAAAAAGAAGAGGTAGAATAAGAACAGCTGGCTGTAGCAGTCATATCCACGTTGGAAGTAGCATCATTAGGTGCAGATATAGATGAATGAGAAGCTACATCAGCTGAAGTGGAAGAAATACTATCTATAAAGTTCCCGGGTGCGGTTCAGTAACAGTGCACTTTTTTTTTCTTTGGGGTTGGTGTGTGAATTGTTCTGTTGCTGTTCTGTTTCTCTTTTTTTCCCCTTCTCCATTTCAACCTCCTCTGGCTTTTCATTTTCTTCACTACACGATGGGACTTAATCCTTATCCTCATCACTATCATACAACATGTCTACCTTTATTTGATCCTCCTCCTCCTACTACCCATCACTAGCCGATACTTCAGCAACATTTTCGTTGTCTTTATTTCATCCTCAGAATCCTCACCTAAGTTTAACAAGACACCAGTCTTATTCATTATATGTGATATCTCCTCATTGGTTAAGATTTTCTTTGACATTTTCACTGCTTTTATTATCCGATTCTTTTATTCAGAACAATTTTGTTATGCTGGTAAAACAATAAAGAAAATTAAAACTTTTTCTTTGATACTTTCATTGCGACAATATGGAAAACACCAATATAACCTGTGATGTATTTCAGAGCAAACGTTATGCCAAAGTGTCACATGAAAAACAATACACATGGACGAGTACAAACACAAACACGTACATATTCATGCCTACACATAGATATATACTATAAGCCTCGGGGGAGGGCAAACACACACATACATACACAGACCATGCAGTTGTCGGACCAATGCACGTTCGCTGTCAATACTCGAACATAAATTCACATGCACTGTTACACTATACTGGCGAAGTTCTGTTGTCTATTTGTTTCCTTATATATTTAATTTACTTTTCTTGTCTTACGGTTTTATTTATAAATATGATTTATGTAAATAGAACCTAGGACAATTTTTATATGACACTTTTGCTGCTATTATAGTATTTTCTTTGCTAAAATATGTAATTTCTGTGAATAGAACTAGGACCACTTATATTCTTGCATGGAAAGAAATAAAAATAACTAGAAATACAATAAAAATAAAATAAAACAATACATAACTCACCAAAAACTGACCTAAAAACACATACATGGGCTACCATGCACCTGTGACGGGCCAAGAGTAGGTGGTGAGTCAAAGGCGAGATGAATGCAACTGAGGAATTTTATTACAGACAAATCGATTATATATACACACTAGGTCCTGGTAAAAAGGTTACAAAATACAAACATGCTATTGCTTGTCAAACCGGCAACCAGCTCTGTTAACAGTTAACAGTGAAGTGGGTAGAAAGGTTAATACAAGTTGCTGTAAGTGCGAGGGGAGGGTGGAGATACAAAGGTTAATATATACAAAAAAGAGAAATGTCGTTACTATGTATGATCATATGACACAAGGGAGGTACATGGCTTGCACTCTAAAAATGACATACTGTACATGTTAGCTAGGGGTCCCTGATCTAGAGAAGCAAATTGTAGGTGGTCATCTGGCAGGAGATAAGCAGGTTTTAGATGATCAAAGGAGATGCAGTCTTCTTTGCCAAGAATTTTTAGTAGAATGCTTTTGAATAGTGTCGGATCACAAGGATCGGGTCCGTGTAAGGGGGCGTTAGCGGTGGCTTACTAGTGTCATTGTGTAGGTAGACGTGCATTGCAGACTGCAAGTCTGTCAGTATGTGATGCGTCGCTAGGGGCTTGTAAGTCTGGTGGCATGGAGTAAATTTTCCCGTGACATGGCGTATGCGCTGGAGATTGTCAGAGGAGGTTGCTGAAGAAAAAATTTGGCAGTGACCACCAACTGGTCGCCATACACCATTTCAGCTGCCGAGACGTCCAGGGCGTCTTTAGGAGGGGTCCTTAGTCCAAGGAAGTTCCAGGGAAGCTGAGTAAACCAGTTGGAGTCCTTGCAGCCAGACATCAAAGCTGTTTTGAGGGTGCGATAAAAATGTTCAACCATTCCATTGGCAGCGGTTGTAGACAGTTGTCTGATGTAGGGTGATGGCCAGGAGATTCGCTAATGATGTCCACAATTGAGAGGTGAAAGTGGTACTCCTGTCAGAAGTAATATACTCAGGGATACCAAATCTTGTTATCCATCTTGAGAGAAAGGCAGATGTACATGAGGCGGATGTTGCAGTTTCCATAGGAATGGCTTCAGGCCAACGAGTGGAGCGGTCGATGACGGTAAACAGGTAATGATGTCCTTGTGATGTGGGTAGGGGTCCTACAACGTTGACATAAATATGAGCGAAACGACGTTGAGGTTGAGGAAAGGTGACCACTCCTGATTCTGTGTGTCGATGTACTTTGGAAGTTTGGCAAGAAGTACAGGTACAGACCCAATCCTTAGCATCCTTAGTAATGCCGTGCTAATCAACTTCGTCTTAAGCAGCTGTGAAGTAAAACAGCGCGAGGTATGTGAAAGGCCGTAAATGAAATCAAACACCTGATGGCGCTTGGGAGCAGGAATTCACGGTCGCAGTCTACCAGTACTGACGTCACAGAAGAGGGTGGTGTTGGAGTCGTTAAAGGGGACGTCTTCCCAAAGAAGGGATGTGAAGGATGTTCTACATGCTTGATACTCTAGATCCTGTCGTTGGGCTTCGGACAAGGAGTTGTAATCTAATCCCAGTTGAACGGCAGCCAACGTGTTTCTTGACAGGGCATCGGCAATGGCATTCATTTTCCCAGGGATGTATTGAAGAGTGCAATTGTCTTCAGCCACGGTGGAGTGATGTCGGCATTGATGGGCGGACCAGGCATCAGGCTATCGAATGAAGGCGTGCACCAGAGGCATACATGTGGTCTGTGCGAATGACGAATGACGAAGGGCATACCTTCTAAGAAAGGGCAAAAGTAATGGACAGCCAAGTGCACCGCCAGCAATTCGTGAATAAACCGATTTGGCCTTGGACAGTTTTCTGCTGAAGAAGGCCAATGGGCCGGGTGATCCGTTGACCCCCTGTTCGAGTAGTGCACCAATAGCGACTTTGCTGGCATCGTTGGCGAGGAGAGGTGCATGTGAAAGCATCAGCGTTTGATAGGCTATTCTCTGCATTGCAGAAGGCCCCTTCTTGAAGGGGACCCCACTTCAGGTCTTTTGGCTTGACCTTGAGGGAGCTATAGAGGGGCGCAAGAGTGGCGGCAATGGCTGGCAGAAAACAGTGATAATAGTTGATCATGCCTAAGAACTCCTGCAGTGCTTTGACGGTCAAGGGCGGGGGGAAGTTCTGAATGGCTGCTACCTTCTCAGGGAGTGGATGGACTCCTTCAGGACTGATGCGGTGCTGTAAGAACGACACTTCATTGGCGCCAAAGGTACACTTGTCGTAACGGACTACTAGGCCGTTTTGTTGCAGGGGTTCGAGCACGATGTGCAGGTGACGGAGGTGTTCCTCGTTTGAGGAAGAAAGCACAGGTATGTCGTCCCAGTAATATACACAGAAGGGAGGTCCCCAAAGATGCCATCCATGAGACGTTGAAAAGTGACCCCAACATTGTGAAGGCCAAAACAGGAGTAATTGAAGGTGTGTGTGTACCGAAAGGAGTGGTGATGGCGGTCTTGGAGATGTTTTCTAGGTTCATAGACACCTGATAATACTCTTTCAGGAGGTCAAGCGTGGACAAAACCTTCACTTTGTGCAGGTAGGACGTCACGTCGGCGATGTTTTAGAGGGGCTAGTGATCCAGCTAAGTTTGCATGTTCAGGTGCCTGTAATCCTCACATGGACAGAGGGAGCTGTCTTCCTTCAAGACCATGTGTAAGTGTGACAACCATGGGCTGGAGGCTTTTGACAAGGCCCATTTCTTCCATTTCGATGAACGTCTGTTTGGCGGCTGCCAATCGTTCCGGTGCCAGACGTCTGAATTTGGCAAAGACTGGGGGTCCCGTCGTCTTGATATGGGGAGAATTAATGTGTTTGGTCGGAGCCGAGAGCGTTTTGTCGAAGTTCTGGACGGAAAACTTCCGGGTACGACGTGAGGAGGTGGGCGTAGGCATCCGTGGGTGCGCTGATGTGGATAAGAAGGTTAGAGGTGGCGTGTTGAAGAGGTGTGGACAAGTACGAGCCTGCACTGCTGAAACGTCTGTGGGAGCCATCAACCAGAATGAGAAACTTCCAATTAAATTTGACTTTTCCAGATGATAATGTGAGGTTCTTGTAACTTTAGGTGGGTATCGCAGATCCGTTGGCAGCTACCAGGCGGACGTCGGGAGACTTAGACAGACTACGTCGTGTCCTAAAGAGTTCCCTTGGTAAAAGAGAACTACAAACACGCCCCTTCCTGCATCATGTAAAAAGAAAAGATTAGAAACACGGGAGGCCACTGCCACGAGCGATGGCCTACTTACACGTTTTTTTGGCCACTGACAATCCATGGCACATTTCTTCTCAACAGCCACGAATCTAGAGTGGTATAGAAAAACTGGGGCTAATGGCGGCAGTAAGGGGCTATACTGTAGAAGTCGTTGGTTGGGCCGTGAGCGAGTTATGGGTGATGGTTGGATTTGTCGCCGTTCCAGCACGTCATGGGGTAGTCGTGTGTGTCCTACGGAATTCACGTCAGCTTGGGTTGACGTTAAATAAATGTCCTCTTCGTCAGGAGTGGAGGCATTGATAGAGGTCTTGAAGGTCCTGAAGTGGCTGTCCATAAGGGCATTGGCTTTGGTCATCAGGTACTTTATGGGTAAACTATCGACATCAGGTATGGCAGCGCGTACAGGTTTAGGTAAACGGCATACCCAGAGGGTACGAAGTAGGTTCACCTCACGAGGAGAGCAGTCTGCGACAGGTTGCAGGCAAGCGATACTTGTCATTTCCCTGAGGGCTAACGAAGCCCTTTGGTCCCCCAACGGTTGTTGAGGGAACTGAAAGAGCTTTGCTATATGGGCGGCTAGGGACTGCATGTATTGCTGCAGAAGGTATTTTTTGAGGGCGTCATATGCTATTTGGGTGTCTCCTTGTTCACAAAGCCAGTTGGAAATTTCCGGGAAGGTATCCTCGGGTATCGCCGCAAGAACATATTCTGTTTTGGTGGTTGAGCGAGTCCCACCCTTGATGCGGAATTGGACTTCTGCACGCTGAAACCAAGCAAAGGCCTCTTCGCTGGCGAACGACGAAAAATGGAATGGGGCGTCGCCAACTTCTGTGGAATCCGCCATAGTAACAGGGAGGGGGGAAGGCAGGAGGAGCGAGTCAACCTCCGGGGTCACCAATGTGACGGGCCAAGAGTAGGTTGGGAGTCAAAGGCGAGACGAATGCAACTGAGTAACTTTATTACATACAAATCGAGTATATATACACACTAGGCCCCAGTAAGGTCACAAAATACAAACCTGCTATTTCTTGTCAAACTGGCAACCGGTTTTCTTAACAGTTAACAATGGAGTAGGCAGACACGTTAATACAAGTTGCTGTCAGTGCAAGGGGAGAGTGAAGATACAAAGGATAATATATAGAAAAAAAGAGAAATGTCATTACTATGTACGATTGTGTGACACACGGGTGGTATACACCTCATTATCTCTCTAACAAACATACTCGGGGTGGTATGCACCCTAAATAGAATTACACTTAAACACTTACATGGGGTGTGCTGCACCAAAAATCAAGAATAGCATCAACATCAATAGGAGCACATGGCACTCACATACCTACCCTCCTAGGGCAACCTCTACACTAAACCGACAGTGACCAGTGAAGTGCTTGCAGCTGCTATGGCAGAGTTGGCAATGATTTTTTTTTTTTTTTTTTTTTTTTTTTGTGTGGACAGAATCCCACGTTTATGTTTAAGGGTTAAAAAAGTATGATTGTCCTTTGGTCTTATATGCAGGCCCTTGCTACATATGATATCACTGTATTAAATAATTTTGCACCTCTCTGAGAATTCCGGAGCATCAGAGGTAAAAAAAGTAATTTAATCGCTAATAACTGAAAATACTGCAGACCAAGTAGATTGGGCATATAAAAAACTTCAAGTTTTTTTTTTTTTTAATTCTTTAAGTTTGATATGCAGCAGGTTTTTATAAATGAAAATTCTTCGCAGGTACAAATTGATCACGATGCAGAGATAATACTCCAGTCATTGATAAATTGTTTGGATTAACTTTGTTACAGAAACACTGATAAAATTATCACTAGTCCTATTTTTCTCAATTCCGAAGCTAAAAACAAAAGATCTAATTTGCAGACAATTGCTTGTTAATTCTTTATATTTGGATTTAATATTCTGCTATTTAATCGTTTTAGACTGTTTATGCGTCGGCTGCAGTGTCAAAAGAATTAAGCTTGGGACCAAGTATTGTCTGTAAATATCCAAATAGAATGGAAAAATATATGCAAGCACACCAACAGGGATCCTCCTTTGAAGGTTTTAGGTACATAGCTACTCGAGATGGCAACTTCAATATTGTTGTCTTTTCAGAGGCGCGTCATGCAATTTATAGTTGTGTTATTTACTTGCAGCCCATTTAGGCAGGCATGCTTATTTTTGTGCATGCTAAAAGTAGACTTGTTAATAATCCGTTGAAAAGTAAATCAGTGCCTTCTCTTGAACTACATGCCTGAGATCTAAACGTTGAGTGTGGCTGCTATGAATATCCATAGACACTTGGAAGCCTCTGCTTACTTAATGCAATTGTAAGTGGAAAATATACCATAGACAATTTCTCTCTGTGCTTTCCATTGATTAAATTCCGCATATCATAAGCTAGACAAATTAAATAAGCCTCTTTCTTTTATTCTAAATAGGATTAATAGCATATAGAGGATGGGTAAAAATAGTTCTGGTTAGGTTAAATTTTATTTTTTGGCAACAATAACTAGGCTAACTTAGTCACCAGATGCATGTTATATAACCAGATGGAAAAAAAAATTTTCCTTTTCTCCCTGGACGGAATTGCAATTTAGTTGATGTCCCTGAATTATCAACTGTAATTCCAGTATTTGAATCTGCAGTAGAGATCAATTCTAATCAGTTTACTATAGACGTTGCATTAAATTCTAAACACCTAATGCATATGTATTAATTTTCAAATTTTATGTAATTTGTCCTAGTGTACCGTATAGTCTCCCTAATTTATCAGAAGTGGAAAATAAACGAAATTCTAAGCAATCCAATTAATGGTAACCTATTTTGATTTTCATTAGCATTATGCCAATTGATATTGTTAGAACAACATGAATATTTTACCTATTTGTTTCTTTATTTCAGAAAGGATTAACTTCTTTAGAAGAAATTCCCTCCATTATTACTAAGCTTAATTCATTTCTAGATGATCAGAGTCTATTGAGAATAAAAAGTTGGTTTAAAAAGTGGAATTATTGCATAGAAGAAAAGTTTCTTCTGTTCCCTCCTGGAGACAGCCATTTAACCATACTAATTATCTAGGATGCTCATATAAAATTATTACATTCAGGATGTTTTTCTATTCTGACTGAATTGAGGCGAAATCATTATATCGCTATGGTAAGCAACTCTTCTAGAAGATGGACACTCGAAAATCAAACCATTGTTCCCTAGTCTTGGATAGTGCCGTTGCCTCTGTACTATGGTGTTCCACTTTCTTGGGTTAGAGTTCTCCTGCTTGAGGGTATACTCCGGCAAACTATTCTATCTAATTTCTCTTCCTTTTGTTTCGTTAAAGTTTTAATAATTCATAAAGGAATTATGTATTTTAATGTTACTGTTATTTTTCTTTCTTGTTTCCTTTCCTCACTGGGCTATTTTCCCTGTTGGGGCCCCTGGACTTATAGCATCCTGCTTTTCAAACTAGGGTTGTAGCTTAGCAAGTAATAATAATAATAATAATAATAATAATAATAATAATAATAATAATAATAATAATAATAATAATAATAATAATAATAATAATAATAAACATTTTTCCGTTGTCAAGAAAGTTCTTAAACACTATTTTCATTGTCGAAGATTCAATACAAGAACAGTAAACTTAACCAATATGATTATAAAGATTTCAGATCACACCCACTTAAATTCTACTTCGCTGATATTTTGATTGCTTTTCTATAGCCTTTTATTGTAAAGAAATAAAAGAAAAATCGCAGAAAATTTGGTTATCATATATATTTCACATTTGATCAGGAGCTATT
>NC_090737.1:54088478-54095978 GCF_036898095.1 Palaemon carinicauda
GACTTTCCTAGTGTCCGGACCACAAGATTTAGTTATTTTAAACTAAGAGGAGCATATTCTTGGATTTTTTTTTTGATGCTTTAAAAGCAAGCGTTGCTGAAATTCATTCCTCCGGATACCAAGCATTTCTCATCATTACGGATACAATGTACTACATCTGCATTTGCCATCTTCAGTCTGTTTGCTCAGATTAATACGAAGAGTACCAAGCATACTAATGGTAGTTATGTTTATCGTAACCATGTTCAATATATAAAGCGTTTGTTTCCTGTTTATAGATAATTCTTCCCTGCTGCCATCATTTCCTATTAATTTATATAAATAAATTCTTGTTCTTGTTTCATTTATGGCCGATGGTCTTTCATGTGGTGCACTTTCTGTATTATTATCCAGACACATCTGGTTGTTTATTATAGCCCCAGTTATACTTACAGCGTGTGGTTTTATTGATGTTGGTTTCATAGTCTTCAAATAGAATACTTAAAATTTTATTTATCATAATTGAATGTTGGGGTATTCATCCATGAAGTAAATTCCATACCTAATGTATAATTTACCTTTTCAAAGTTTGAATGACATAATTTTGTAACTAAAGTTCGCTGTCCTATTATCTCGAGTTACATGCCGGCGAGGAGGATACTCTGACGAGCCGAGAGAAAGTTGTGACTCAAATGCAGGATGAAATGAACTGAGTAACTTTATTACAAAACATCCATTTATATATACATAAACTCCAGGCAAAAAGGGCATAAAAAACATAACAGGCAATTTCATGTTCAACCGACAACCGCACCGGTTAACAGTTAACAGTGAGAAAAACAGTGCGAGGGGAGAGCGAAGATACAAGCATAATATATAAAAAAAATGAAATGTCATTACTATGTACGATCGTGTGACACACGGTTGGTATATGCCCCCCACCCCCTAAAAATGACGTACTGTACATGTTAGATAGGTCGCCCTGATCTAGAGAGCCGAACTGTAGGCAGGTCATCTGGCAGGAGAAAAGCGTGTTTTAGACGATCAATGGAGACCCGGTCTTCTTTGCCACGAATGTTTAGTAAGAATGCTTTCGAACTGCGTCGGATCACAAGGAAAGCGCCCGTGCAAGGGGACATTAGCGGTGACTTGCTAGTGTCGTTAGGTAGGAAGACGTGCGTTGCATAGTGCAAGTCTGTCGGTATGTGATGCTTTGCTAGGGGTTGTAGATCTGGCGGGATGGAGTGAATTTTCCCACGATATAACATATGCACTAGAGATCGTTGGAGGAGGTTGCAGAAGGAAAAAATTTGGCAGGGAC
The DNA here is from genome assembly GCF_036898095.1 of Palaemon carinicauda. NCBI lineage: Eukaryota > Metazoa > Arthropoda > Malacostraca > Decapoda > Palaemonidae > Palaemon > Palaemon carinicauda. The sequence continues at coordinate 54,089,779 of NC_090737.1, forward strand.
GACAAAATGGTCGTTATGCACCATTTCAGCTGCCGAGACGTCCAGGGTGACTTTAAGAGTGGTCCTTAATCCAAGGAGAACCCAGGGAAGCTGAGTATACCAGTTGGAATCCTTGCAGCAGGACATCAAAGCTGCTTTGAGGGTGTGATGAAAACGGTCAACCATTTTATTGGCAACGGGGTTGTAGGCAGTTGTCTGATGTAGGGTGATGCCCAGGAGATTTGCTAATGATGTCCACAATTGAGAGGTGAATGTAGTACCCCTGTCAGAAGTAATATGCTCAGGGATACCAAATCTTTCAATCCATCCTGAGAGTAAGGCAGATGTATATAAGGCGGACGTTGCAGTCTCCATGGGAGTGGCTTCAAGCCAACGAGTGGAGCAGTCGATGACGGTAAACAGGTAACAATGTCCCCATGATGTGGGTAGGGGGCCTACAATGTCAAGGTAAATGAGGGCGAAACGACGCCGAGGTTGAGGAAAGGTGCCCACTCCTGAATCTGTGTGTCGATGTTCTTTGGAAGTTTGGCAAGAAGTACAGACGTGGACCCATTCCTTACCATCCTTAGAGATGCATTGCCAAAGGAATTTCATCTTCAAAAGCTGTGCAGTAGAACGGCACGAGGGATGTGAAAGGCCGTGAATAAAATCAAACACCAGTCGGCGCATGGGAGCAGGAATCCAAGGTTGCGGTCTACCAGTACTGACGTCACAGAAGAGGGTGGTGCTGGAGTCGTCGAGGGGGATGTCTTCCCAACGGAGAGATGTGCAGCATGTCCTACATGCTTGATAATCTGTATCTTGTCATTGGTCTCCAGCCAAGGCTTTGTATTCCAATCCCAGTTCAACGGCAGCCAATGGGTTTCTTGACAGGGCATCACCAACGGGATTCATTTTTCCAGGGATGTATTGAAGGGTGCAATTGTATTCAGCCACGGCGGAGAGATGTCCGCGTTGACGGCGGACCAGGCGTCAGACTGTCAAGTGAAGGCGTGTTCCAGAGGCATATGGTCTGTGCGAATGACGAAGGGCGTACCTTCTAAGAAATGGCAAGAGTGGCTGACAGCCAAGTGCACAATCAACAATTCGCGATCGAGTGTAGAATAACCCGATTCTGCCTTGGACAGTTTTTTGCCTAAGAATGCCAATGGGCGGGGCGAGCCGTTGCCCACCTGTCCGAGTACTGCACCAATAACGACGTCGCTGGCATCGGTGGAGAGAAGTAGATGGGCATGTGGGGTAGGAAAAGTGAGAGCTGCAACGGTTGATAGGGACTTCTTTGCATGGCAGAAGGCCGCTTCTTGAAGGAGATCCCATTTCAGGTCTTTTAGCTTGCCCTTGAGGGAGGCATAGAGGGGAGCAAGAGAGGCGGCAATGGCTTGCAGAAACCGATGATGATAGTTGATCATGCCCAAGAATTCCTGCAGAGCTTTGACTATCGAGGGCGTGGGGAAGTTCTGAACAGCTGATACCTTCTCAGGGAGGGGATGGACTCCTTCAGGAGTTATGCGGAGAATTAAGAACTACACTTCGTTGGCAACAAAGGTACACTTGTTGTACCGGACCAGAAGGCCGTTTTGTTGCAGGCGGTCGAGCATGATGCGCAGGTGACGGAGGTGTTCCTCTTTTGAGGAAGAGAACACATGTATGTCGTCCACATAACATATTCAGAAGGGAGGTCCCCTAAGATGCCATCCATAAGACGTTGAAAAGTGGCCCCAGCATTACGAAGGCCAATACAGGAGTAATTGAAGGTGTATGTACCAAAGGGAGTGGTGATGGCAGTCTAGGGAATGTCTTTTGGGTTCATAGGCACCTGATAATACCCCTTCAGGAGGTCAAGTGTGGAGAAAACCTTCGTTTTGTCAGGTAGTAGGTCACGTAGGCGATGTTTGGGAGGGGGTAATGATCCGGTTCTGTTTGCATGTTCAGGCGCCTGTAATCCCCGCACGGACAGAGGGAGCCGTCTTTCTTCAGAATGATGTGTAAGGGTGACGACCATGGGCTGGAGGCCTTTTGGCAAAGTCCCATTTCCTCCATTTCGGCAAATGTCTGTTTAGCGGGTGCCCCTCGTTCCGGTGCCAGACGTCTGAATTTTGCGAAGACTGGGGGTCTCGTCGTCTCGATATGGTGATCAATACCGTGCTTGGCAGGAGCCGTGGGCGTTTGGCGAAGTTCTAGACGGAAAATTTCCGGGTACGGCATGAGGAGGTGGGCGTAGGCATCCGTGGGTGCGCTGATGTGGGGAGCGAGGTTGGAGGGGGTGGGTTGAAGATGTGTGCACAAGTACGAGTCTGCGTTGACCAATCGTCGGTGGGCGACATCGACCAAAAGGTAGAAATGAGAGAGAAAATCCACAGCGAGGATTGGCAATGTGATGTCAGCAACGAGAAACTTCCAATTATTTTTATCGTTTCCAAACGATAATTTGAGGTTCTTGTAACCATAGGTGGGTATCGCAGATCTGTTGGCAGCTTCCAGCCGGACGTCGGCAGAAGTAGAGAGACTACGTCGTGTCCTGAAGAGTTCCCTTGGCAAAAGAGAAGGACAAGGACCCATGTCTAACAATAATCGCATGTCTGTTCCTGCATCATATAAAAAGAAAAGATTAGAAACATGGGTGGCCACTGCCACCAGCGATGGCCCACTTACACATTTTTTGTCCACTGCCAAACCTTGGCACATTTCTTTGCGGATGCCCCGAATGTTTAGTGGTAGTAGCAAAATTGCAGCTGCTGGGTGGTAGTAAGTGGCTGTAGAATTCGTTGGTTGGGGCGCGAGCGAGTGGTTGGTGATGGGTGGCTTTGTTGCCTCTCCTGCTCATCTCGGGGTAGGCGTGTATGTCCTACAGCATTCATGTCAGCTTCAGTTGACGTTGAATATGCGTCCTCTTTGTCAGGAGTGGAGGCGTTGATGAAGGTCTTGAAGGTCGTGAAGTTGCTGTCCATAAGGGCGTCGGCTTTGGTCATCAAGTCTTTTATTGGTAAACTATCAACATCAGGTATGGCAGCGCGTACAGGTTCGGGTAAACGGCGTATCCAAAGGGCACGAAGTAGGTTCACCTCACGAGGAGAGCCGTCTGCGACAGGTTACAGGCGAGCGATACTGGTCATTTCCCTGAGGGCGAGCAAAGCCCTTTGGCCCCCCAATGGTTGTTGAAAGAGCTGAAAAAGCTTTGCTATACGGGCGGCTGGCGACGGCGAGTACTGCTGCAGAAGGTATGTTTTGAGGGCGTCATACGCTATTGGGGTGTCTCTTTGTTAACAAATCTAGTCGGACATTTCCGGGAAGGTGTCCTCGGGTATCGCCGCGAGAACATAATCTGCCTTGGTGGTTGAGCGAGTCACGCCCTTGATGCGGAACTGGACTTCTGCGCGCTGAAACCAAGCTAACTCCTCTCCGCTGGTGAACGACGAAAGTTTCAATGGGGCGGCACTAGCTTCCGTGGAGTCTGCCATAGTACTAATGATGGAGGGGCGGTGGGAGGGTGGGCTTGGAAGGCGGGAGGAGCGAGTTGACTTCCGGGGTCAACAATGTGACGAGCCGAGAGAAGGTTGTGACTCAAAGGCAGGATGAAAGCAACTGCGTAACTTTATTACAGAACATCCGTTTATATATACATAAAATCCAGGCAAAAAGAGCATAAACAACATAACAGGACATTTCATGTTCAAACAACAACTGCACTGGATAACAGTTAACGGTGAGAAAAAAAGACATGTTATTTCATATCCGAACCAGTGCGAGGGGAGAGCGAATATACAAGCATAATATATAAAAAAATCAAATGTTACTATGTACGATCGTGTGACACACGGTTTGTAAAATACCTTCAGATTTAAAAAACTCCAATTTACATTTACATTTAAATCATTATCGCATAAATTTCATGCTATCTTTATTACTTTGAACGCTTTAATTATGTATTTGGCTACACTATTTTCTAACAAAATATTATTTACCCTTTTCTTTTTTTAATAATATTTGTATGAATTTTATAGTTTCCTATTCCTGTAGGCTACGTACTTCATAATATATTTTCAGGTTATCACTGCGCTTTTATGAGTGACACTTTTTTGGTTGTCTTGTCGACCTGAGTGATGTTTGGTTGATATGCATTTCCTGCATTTTGACAGGTCGTAAAATAAATCTTGTTCTTAAGACCTGAACGTGTGCTGTCATTATGATCCTATAAGTCTCTTTCTTAAGTTTTCCTCTCCGTAGTCACTGCCATATTTCCTTACTGACCAATTCTTCAGTCTTTTCTCAGGAATTGCACATGTAGTGGTTTTCTTTTCCATTCTTCTAATATTATTCCTATTCTCTCTTTATAAACTTTTGGGTGTTCATCCTACTCCATCAAGCTTACTTCCTATGCATTCTTATTTCCTTGAACCTTAACTGATCTTTAAAGCACTGTCCCAGTGTTTTGCTTTCAATGTTGACACGCTATTCTATACTGATGGGTCCTTTTCTTCCTTCTCTGAGTGGTATATAGATCGGGTCATTATTCGCTCCTGGTTGCAGTGCTTGGTAAATGTTAATGATCTTCTCAATATTTATAATCATTAGGACCTCCTCTTGGTATCAACCTGCAGCAGGCTACCGTTTACAACAGAATAGTTCAGCATTTCAATTGTATCTTCAAAGCAGTTATGATATCCGGCTGCACAGACCCTAGCTGATTTCCAAAACATCCTTTAGTCCTCCTTGAACTGAGGACCACCCGAAAGGACACTATTGATGCCTAAGCAGCAGAATTATTATGTTCATTACTAACTAACAAACAACCCAGGTGCTCTAACAGAGAAAAAAAAGTAGCCAAGTTACGAAAGGAATTGAGGAAATAGATTATATGAAGAGAAATTGATAATAAATTTTAATATTTGCAGATCGGTAACAATTTGAAAACAGATTTTTCTATATATGTGTAAAATATGAAGAGAAACTCGTGTCAGCCTGTTCAACAAGAAAACATTTGCTGGAAGTTTGAACTTCTGTAGTTCCACTGATTCAACTGCTGGATTAGAAATATCACCATTCGATATAGTCAGAGCTAGAATAAAACTTTTAAAATACTATGTAGTATAGTCTTATGATGGAGAAGGCAAGACTTTTAGAACCAGCTACATATCTATTATTTCATATGAGATGGTACAGTATATAAAGATTCGAATCCAAAGGGTGGTCAGAATTATAAAATTTCTTATGCAACATGCATAAAGAAATAACTGAATAAGAGTGCTAGAGATTAATATTAAGGTTATGGATAAGAAATTTTGTAGACCTTAACATTTTCTATCAAATTCGTACGATAATTAGTAGCTAAAGACCAAACAGAAGAACGGTACTCCAAAGAAAGCGGAAGAAAATAATTAAAAGATTTCTTCGGAAAAGATTATTCACTAAATATTTTAAAACTATCTCAATGGATTGATTTTTTTTTCGTAATTGAATAAGAAGTAGACGGAATGTGTTTCTCAAAAGTAAGTTAGCAATCAAGAATCACGCATGAAATTTCAATGCAGATATCAGGATTTGGAGGAGCAACTGTCTTCGACCTACTAACAATAATCCTTTGTGTTTTATTAGGGTTCAACTTCATGACCAATAATTTGCACCATGTACTGATTGTAAACTCCAGATCTACATACAGGAGATGAAGTTGAAGGAAAGAGAGTGACATCTTCATATCCAACAAGCTTGTTTTTCTAGGCTAAACCATATACCACGTGTATATCGTATGAAAAGTAATGGGCCAAGAAAACTACCCAGACGAAAACCAGATATGACATTCCTATACACACTACGGTAACCATGAACAACTCTTTGCAATCTATTACTTGAAGATTTGATAAAAATGGTAAGAAAACACCCACCTACTCTCAATTCTTTCTATCTGAAAAGAAGGGCCTTATGATTAAAATGGTCAATAGCAGCACTAAGATCAAGGCCAATGATACGAGTCTCCTGACCACAATCAAGGGATGTCTGTAAACTTTTGGAAATAGTAATAAGTGCATCAAATACTCCAAGGCCTTTACAAAGGCATATTGTAAACGGGAACTGGTTATTTCCTCTAGCATACCTGTTTAGGAATTCTTAACGAAAGTCTTTATAAAAACTTTCGTTTATATGGGAGTTGTATCAGCAGGGTTCGAGCAACCACAAAAATATTTACCAATTCTTCAACATTTGCG
>NC_090737.1:54098478-54163478 GCF_036898095.1 Palaemon carinicauda
ATATATATATATATATATATGTATATATATATATATATATATATATATATATATATATACACACACATATATATATATATAAATATATATATATATATATATGTATATATATATATATATATATATATATATATATATATATATATATGTATATATATATATATATATATATATATATATATATATATATATATATATATATATATATATATATATATATATATATATATATGCAGAAGAACCACAGGGAAAATGAAAATACGAAATATACGCTTAAGTCCTGACTAGTTTTGTTAATCAGTCCTCTGAAGAAGTATCACGAAACTAGTCAGGACTTAAGCGTATATTTCGTATTTTCATTTTCCCTGTGGTTCTTCTGCATCTGAACATCACGTTTTCCTGTGATTTTTACGCATATATATATATATATATATATATATATATATATATATATATATATATATATATATATATATATACATATATATATATGCATATATATATATATATATATATATATATAATATATATATATATATATATATATATATATATATATATATATATATATATATATATATATATAATTTTAGATATATCCTACTGGCTTTATTGCTTGTGCTAATGATACGAAATTTGTCATGGATGTAATTGAACATGATAAAAATATCATTACATATCTTTTTATTTTTTTGTATTTCTCAAAATGTAATGAAATATTATGCTCAAAAGATGGCTGCCCAGAATGATCTCACGGATATCTATGATTTTTTTATTTGATTCCAAATGATATAACAAATTTTTAGGTTTTCAATAGAAATGAATAATGAAAGTACAAAAAGATAGTTTTGGACTACACACGATTAGAGTTAGGAAATGTTTGTAACATACTTATTCCTTTCTTAAAACTTTCAATTACCACGCATAAAACTCTTCACTATAATGATACTGCGGGCAGCTAATCAACCACTTTGGAAAAAAATATTCATAACTAATTATGGGATCCAACTTACTTTCCGTGTTAAATTCATTTTTGCACCTTTGCAGGCAGATTACCTCACTGCTGAGGTGTTCTCAAAGCATCAAATCATTGCTTTTTTTTTTTTTTTTTTTTTTTTTTTTTTTTTTTTTTTTTTTTTATCCAAGAGTGGATGCCTTACCCTTCCTCAATGGCACTCCTCACCCAAAAGCCACATGGCATTATGAAAGTAGTGACATTCCGGGCCTGTAAGCCTCTCCCTCTTCAACAATGGTACATTCTTCTTCCAGAAATGTCCTTATTTCTTCTTGTTTTTACCTCTTTTTTTATTGCTTTCTTTTCTTATAGCAAGCATCATAAATTCTTTTTTATCACGTTTTTTTTTTTTTTTCCGTAACTATACTTGCTTCTTTGCAGAACTTCCTTGTGGCTGTTTGAACTTGCCGGATACCATGATTAAATTTTACCACCGCACAGTATATGGCAGAAAGAAACAAAAATGGTTAAAGAAAGCGTCAATAACAGATCACTTCAAGAGCGAAACTACAGAAACATTCCTTTAAGGGAATCGAAATGCTACTGATTTCCCAGGCTGTAATTGGTTATTGTACGGTGGACTTTGGTCAATTAGTGGTTCTACTACGGGAAAAAAAATTCAGAAGCACCAGATATATAAGACATAATGACATAACCAGAAACTGTTAAAAAAAAAAAAAAAAAAAAAAAAAAAAAAAAAAAAAAAAAAAAAAAAAAAAAAAAAGATACCATTTTTATTAACGAGGTGCATACATTCGAAAGCATCATGCCTACTTGTTGAAGGTTTACAACTGTCTCTTTAAACAAATCTATATTATATTTAAAGGACCTTTCAGTGTATGAGGAAAGTGGCTCATCACTGCAATGTCCAACATGCTGCATTGCAATCATAGTTATAATACCGTAATTGCATTGCGACTTTTACAGTTTCAGTCTAGAGAAAGCAGCCAGCAAATTACGAAATGTGCATTAATCTTGTATTGTCTTCAGTGCAAGTTTCAATGGCATCCAGAACCTAGCTACACTGTTGTAAAAGTTGTCAGGTCATGGGTCACGAGGTCATCCAGTTGCCTTTTGCCATTCTGAGTTAAACGCCATCGAAGAGGTATGAGCTGTCTGACCAAGGTCGTCTCGAACCCTTGGTCAGATGCAACATGTGCGTTCAACATTGCAGGTTTTCACTCGGTCAGATCTACAAGCAAGGCGCCCTGAGGCAAAGCGATCGCAACCAAAATGTTGGGAGGGGGATGGGGTGGTCAGGATTACTGTGAGAAGGTCTAAATAGGTCGAGGAACGTAACATGTCATCGGATAATAAACTTTAATGTGTGAAACTCGTCATCATCACCATGGACAACGATGACAAGAACGACCTGTTTGTATATATTGATATTGAATGAAATGAAATGCATGCCAAGTTATTGTCATAATTTCCCCACCCGTTATATTTATACATATGATATCGTATCCCCTCTCTGGATGAATGGCCTTCATTATTTATCAGATAAGAGAGAGAGAGAGAGAGAGAGAGAGAGAGAGAGAGAGAGAGAGAGAGAGAGAGAGAGAGAGAAAGAGAGAGAGAGAGAGAGCACATCATAATGCAAGATAGTTAAAATATAAGCATACATTCAAGTATATAATAAAATACATATTGCAAAATGAGACAAAAGTACACAAAAATGAAAGAGAGGTGAGTAAGGGATGAGTCTAAACACAAACGGGAAGTGAGGTTCAAACAATGAGGAAACGTAGGTGGATGATATGAGGAATAAGTCCACAGAGTGTGCTTATCAGGATGAATTTGGAAATCTTGATTGAATAGGCTTGGATATTTCTTAAAAATACGGAGTAAATTTTCATTGAAATTAGTATTAGGACATGGATTTTTTTTTTTATTAAGAAATTAATGAAGGATGTTTAAAACTGTTTCAAAATACCTTACTTTAGGTCCAGGCTGCTGAAATACATACTGATGTAGATAAGCGTGTTTTTGGCAGGTTACAAGCGGGCGAAGGAGCTTCAGGTTAGAAAGTCGGAACTTGACCGTGGTGACCTTTCTCTGATGTTTCCATTCGTCATTAAAATAAAAAAGGCAAAGCATAGAAGTAAATTATTAACTGATGCAAATATTTCCGACATAGGTATACAGTACCCTTTCTTATATTTATTCCATTCTTCTTAGTATTCCTTGAAATAAAATAATAGAATTAAATCTTTAAAATATATATTCTATGTATCCATGCCAAATAAATAAAAAATTACCTTACACTCATATAGAACTAAATATATTTATTTACTACATTTTATAAGACAAAGTAAAATAAGTTCATCCATTTCTCTGCTAATTTCTTATTTTAATTGATGATAGACAAGGAACATTCCCATCTCGTCACAAAAGGAATCTTTTTTCTCACCATTATTGAATTAAGTTATCTGTGTCTCTACTTTTTAAGTGAAAATTAAAAAACAAAATTCATTTTAATATCATGAAAAACTATGCTATACTTTTCCCTAAATCATAGCCTCTCGATAACGTTTAGTTTTAAGCTAGGAGCAAAGGACATATTTCTATGTCAGACTTCATGTAGAATGAGATTTTCAGAGCATCTCAATGTACGTTAAAAAAAAAAAAGCGTTTAGTTGATATTCACATACATTGTAATATATTGTAAGGATCCTGGTCTGTGCACCCAAAATATATTATACAATTATGACTCCTGAAGTCTGGGCACTAAATAAATATACTATACTAAGGATCGTGACCTGGAACCAAATATAATATTATATATATTACGACTTGCAAGCTAATTAACCTCTTGAATTCCAAATAATACTGTTTGCTTTGACATTAAAACTGTTATACTTTAAAACATTAATACCCGAAATCTGAGACCGTTTTATAACTCCCAGTCAGCAATATATAAAAAACTGAATATCCCAAGGTTTTTTGAGCACACTGAAAACTAATCGGGGTAATTACTCTTAAGTATTATTAAATCTTATTTAACTCTTACTGTGGTTCTTAACAGGAATACGAGCAGAATCTGGTCCCAAATAATGATGATTGGAAATAATACACCCTTTACAAACATAAATATATTCTATATAAACTACAACACTTTGAAAAGAGTTTACATAACAAAATTAAGTCACTGGAAAATTCATTCTGAATAAAACTTAGAATAAGACAAAATGTTCTGATGTGAAATCTATAACTTGACTTGAACTATTACATCTGAATAAACCTTAAGCTAATAAATTAAATAATACAGTAAGAATAATACAAATACTTTAAATAATTCTGAGATAATACAATGTTTCTGTTTGACTCTTAATGAATAATAGTTAACCAGATCATTATACATAACTTATCCTGCCTACAGGGCCATTTACAAAAAAATGTTATACAATGCCAACACTCACTCTATTATAATGGCTTCAAAACCACCCTTTAGTCTTGTGTGACACATGATTTTCTTTGGGGTAGAGAGTCACTTAGGAGAGGACACACTAGTATAATAAACACTTTTGATGAATAATACTGTGGTACTTGTAGGAGAGAGAGGGAGAGGGGAAGGCTATGTGTTTTAACCTGAATAGAGAATATAATGAAATTTACGACATAAGTCTTACGTAATTTACAGAAAATACTTATATCTACATGAAAAGTGGCTCATTTTATGGGCTGAGTATCATCTCTTCTATGCACAAATTAAAACAGTATAAATGAATATGAATAAAATTATTAATAAACTACGATACATACTTTACGCTAGACCAGCTTTGTAAGATAGCTTCCCGGAAAAAAAGATTATTAATTTCGGGTCTGAATCCATCGATTTGGCCCGAGATAGGTAATCTGCAACCACGTTATCCTTACCTGGTATATGTTTTTCATTAATACAATACGGATACAAATGTAATGACCACTGAGTTAACCTTTGATTATTTTTTTTTCATCTTATTCACAAAAGTTAAAGGATTATGTTTGGAGTATACTGTAATCTCTTCACTTTGTAGTTGTTTCACATACTCTTCAAACTTGTTTATAGCTGTGACTAACACTAGTAGTTCCTTTTATACGGTCGAGTAGGGTCACTGATGTTTCTTTAGCTTTGATGGCATGGAACAGACAGGATGAATAATTCCTTCCTCGTCTTCTTGCAATAAGGTCCATTTCTGTTATCAGACGCATCGACTTTGATAAGGAAGTTTTTGTTGAAATGGGGAGCTTACAGTATCGGTTTGGAAGTCAATATGGCCTTTATCCTGTCTAAGAATTCCTGTCACTCTTTGGTCCATAAAACTTTTCTTTTGGGGCTAGTCAAATCCGTCAAGGGAGCAACTATAGCCGAAAAGTTTGGACAAAAACGTCAGTAGAATCCTGCCATCCCTAAAAAGTGTTGTAATTGTTTCCTTGTTGTGGGAGATGACACTTTCCTTATTCCCTCGACTTTAACAGCTACCGGGGCAATTCCTCCTCCTCCTTCAAAAGCCAAGTACTGAACTGTTGAATTTGCAAATGTGTGCTCCCTGCAGCTTTTGAAATACCTTCTTCAGGATTCGGGAATGTTCATACCAGGTTGATGAATGTACCACAATATCGTTGAGATATACACCTTCTCCTTCTTTGATCCAAGAAAGCTATCCATCACTTGTGGAAAGGTAGCGTGGGCGTTCAGTAGTCCAAACAGTATGATGGTACTGTATATTGATGTAACTCAAGTAGGGTTATGAAATTTGATAACAATTTTGCGTTGTCGTACAAAAAAATATGATAGTAGCCCTTTAATAAGTCTATCTCGGAGACGAACCTCAGTTGTCAGATATTTTCGAGTAGTTGGTCGATGATTGGCAATGGATGATTATCAGTCACACAGATCGAGTTTAACTTTCGGTAGCCCGGTTTTTTTATGAGTAGGTATGGAGAACTGTAACGGCTAGAAATTTGTTAGGCTAATACATTTTGTAGCAAATAGTCTACTTCTTTTCTCATTATTGATCATTGATACGACGACAGTCGATAGGTTCGTTGTTTAAATGGTCTTTCCGATGTTTTAATGTGTATCTCATGCTTCGTCAGGTTGATTCCTTTCAGAGCGTCCGAGAAAATTTCAAGGATACTTCTAATCAATTGGTCTAGTTCTTCTTGCTGATCCTGGTCCAAATAAGTTAATTTTCCTCCCAAATGCTGAATGATAGACGAATTATTCACGTTGCTAACTGTCCCTACCTCATATCCGTTGTAGTCTTCCGTAGACGGTATGATTTGCGCCATACATCCTTGTGATGCTTTGGTCTTGTTTTCACTCAAGTTGGGTTTCTGTAGGTTGAAGTGTACTTTCCTTTGATTTTTCCTTCGTCGGTGGATTTTGATAACGTAGGTCAGGTCACTGACCTTCTCCAGAATCTTCAAAGGTCCTTGAAACTTGTTGGTGAATGGGAATTTCCTTATCGGCAAGAAAACTAATGCCAGTTATCCTTTCGAAAACTATCTGTCCTTACTTTTTATATTGAACCTTTTCTTCCTTTTTCCTTGAATCGTCTTGAGGTTTTCTAGAGAAAATTTCCTTATCTTGCCAATCCTTGTCCTCAAATACTTGATATATTCTCCATCCATTTCCTCTAGATCCTTCCCTTTTTCTGCTAACATTTTACTCGGTCCTCATACTTCTTGTTCAAATACCATTTTAATCAGGCTACATCCCATGCTTTCTTGATAAGCATTACATACCTTAAATAGCATCAGCGGTAGTCAGATGTCCCATTCATTCCCCGTTTCATTGCAGAACTTTGTTAACATACTTTTTATTGTTTGATGATACCTTTCTAAAGCACCTTGGGTCTCCGGAGGTTAAGCAGTTGATAATTGTTGTTTTACATCTAGCAGTTTCATTACGTCCTGAAATAATTTCCACGTGAAATTCATGCCTCGGTCACTTTGAATTAATTTCAGTTTACCGAATTTAGTGAAAAAGTCTAGTAACTTCTCGCCGATTATCTTGGCACAGATGCTCCTGACAGGTATGACTTGCGTTACTGTACGTATCAAGGTTAACATATATGCGTGACCCCTCTTTTGTCGTAGGTAAAGGTCCTACAAAGTTGATCCTTACCTTGCTGAAGGGTTCTCTTCACACTTCTATCGAGTTTAGCGAAGGTTTCTTAATACATTCGCTCGGCTTTCCAGCTATTTGTCATATGGGACATGCATGACAAAACTGGCTCACGTCCTTATACATGCTAAGCCAGAAAAATAGTTTCATTATTGTGGAGGATTAATTTTTGTTTTATTTTTTGTTTATTTTTCTTTGGCCAAATCCAGAGAGAGAGAGAGAGAGAGAGAGAGAGAGAGAGAGAGAGAGAGAGAGAGAGAGAGAGAGAAGAGAGAGAGAGAGAGAGAGAGCTTGTGTTAGTGAGCGAAAGTAGTTAGTGTATCGATCGTTGGTGGTGAGAAAGACTGTTGGTACAAATGAGATTGTTTGTTTATGTTTTTAGTTAGGTTACGACAGTGGTGAATGTTTCGGAGCGAATGCTTTTTTTGATTGACTGCGTCCTGAGTCAGTTGTATGAACGCTGGATTATCATTTTTTTTACCAGCGTGGAAGTGATTATCTATTTAAGAAGTAAGTACAGTTTTGTTTATCTTTGCTTGTCATGATTGTGAATGATAGGAACAATTTATTATTTATCTTTGATTATAGTGCGATAGTTCAGTTAGTTAGGAGTGTTCATAAGTGTTTTTCTTTTTTTATTTTGGCAGGCCGTGATTCCTCCTTTGAGAGGTTTTTTTTTGTTGAATTAACTGTTGATGACCTGGCCTGGAACTGATCATATTTAGACTGCTTTTTTGGATTAACAATTGTCGATGACTTGGCCTGTTTATAAAGATTGTGTATGATGATGATGATGACGATAATGATGATGACGACGATGATGATGATGATGATGATGATGACCACTAATTGACTGTTCAGTTCAGTTGACGAACTGCATATAGTTCCGTTTGCCATAAAAGACAGTTTGGCTTTGTGTTGAGGACCATGTCGATGTCCCGTAAAATATAATATACATTTTGGTTGTGGTCAAGTTTAGTTTTAAGTTTGTTAGGGTTATTTTGGTTTATTTGAACGGTGTTACAGTTATTTGAATGTGTTTTCTGTATATAGTAAATTAAGATTGTAGTGCTAAGTGTGATTTTTTTTTGGTTATGGAATATGTTTGGTGATTTTTTAGTATTAAGTGATTGTTTGATATTAATCAATATAGTTTTAAGGTTATGGTTTGTGTTTATGTCCTTTTTGTCTAAGAGTTTGGTTAATGATAAAGTAAGGGGAAAGTTTGTGCAGAGGAGACATTTGTCTGTTTAGTGTGATTCAAGGGTGTGGGGGTTGATATTGCAACATCCCGCCACATTATTTTGGCGCCCGGACAGGGACTGCCGAGGTGGGATAGGAAGCCGGACTGTTGGACGAAGGACGGAATTAGGATTAAGTTTGAAGAAACATGGAAGGTAAATACAAGGCTTTGGAGGAGGAATTGCGGCATTATAAAGAACGGGAGCAGATGTTGATAGTTGAGAAAGAGAGGTTGCTAGTAGAGAATGAGAGGTTGAACTGGGAGAATGAGGCGATGCAGAAGGAGCTTAGGGAGTTGAAGGGAACTGTAGAGAGAGTGGAAGAATGTGTTGAGATGAGGATGAAAGAAAATGAGAAACGAATGGAGAACCGATTGGAAGCTATGATGGGGCAAGTCATGGGGATGATGAAAACTATAATGGGTGAAGGTGCAGTCGGAGGAGTGTCCTCAGCTTCGGGTAATGGGTTGATAGTGGATGAGAAGGCTTAGGTTAGTGAAAATGGGAAAGGAAGTGATAGTGATAGTAATAGTAATAGTGAGATTGAAGATAAGGGAATAAGGCATAGTAAGGATGAACAGAAATGTGATAGGAATCATAAGAAGAAAGGTAAAAGTGATGTGAAGAAAGAGAAGAAAAAGTATCAGGCTGATAGCAAGGACGATCGTGAATGGGTGAAAGTGGCGAGTAAGAAAAGGGCTAGGAAGTGTATGATCAAGGATAGGAGTATGACTGTGGAATTAGATTCCTTATATTCTAGCGAGGAAGTAGGAAACAAGAAGGAAGGTAGCAGTGATGATAGCAGTGAGAATGAACGTGATGTGTGTAAGACTGTGTTTATGAGAGAGGTACCTCGGTGTGAAAGGTTCAATGAGCATAGTAGTAGGGATGTATACGAGTTTTTCAAGGAGTATGAGAGGTATTGTCAGGATAAGTATGGTGATAGTAAAAGAGTTTGGGCTAGGGAGTTAGGAGAATATTTGATTGGGAATTTGTTGACGATGTATGGAGTGATAATGAGTGTAGGTGACGTTGATTATGAAAGTGTGAAAAAGAGAATAATTGAGCAGGTAAAACGTATGAAAGGGAGTGTTAAGTATAAGCGTAAATATGATTTTGATGAAGCACGGATGAATGCAGGAGAAGCGATATCGATGTATGTATGTAGGTTGGAAACTTTAGCTAGGAAGAAGTATGGGGATGAAGGTATAAATGAGAATAAGGAGTTAATGAAGAAGTTTTTGGCTACTGTACCCGAGAATGTTGCCGAGTTTGTTATTTTGAAACGGAAGGAGAAAATGAGGTGGACGAAAGAAAGATTGACATGGGATGATATTTAAGAGATAGTTGAGGATTACGAGTTGGATAGATGTATGAAAGAAAGTAAATCTGTGAGTGTAAGGACTGGAATGGAGGAAAGTGTTCCAGAATTTGTTAGTTTTAGAGATGCTGTTATGAGAGGACCGATGAGGGTAGCTGATAATGTAGTAGATAGGAGTGTTAGGGCGAGTAATGTGGGAATACCTGTAAGGACAAATGAAGGATTTAGGCAGGGTAATTGGCGCAATAGGGATAGGAGTGTGAGTGCACATCAAGGTATGTCAGATAGCCGTGTCCGTAATGAAAAGTGTTATGGGTGTGGGAAAGTAGGGCATAAAAAGAATGAGTGTAGATGGGCATTAGGAGCATGTTTCGGGTGTGGAGAGACAGGGCATCGTATTAGTGAGTGTAAGAAAGAGAAAGAGGTTAAGTGTTTTCGGTGTGGTATGACTGGGCACATAGCGAGTGGATGTCGTAGTAATCATTTGAATGTACTTTGTGGTAATTGTGGTAAGGATGGTCATTATGCTAGAATGTGCAAGGAGCTGCGGAGTAAGTGTACTGAATGTGGTGCAGATGGGCATGTAGCTAGAGTATGTAGGAAAAAGGGATTAAGTCAGCCAGGATGTTCGGGAAACTAGAGTGTGAGAGAGTTCAACTGGTAAGTCCTCCTGTGTGTGTGGAAGGAATAGGATCAATGTTTGTGAGAATGGGATGAATAATTGGTTAGAAATGAGCAAGTATGAATCTAGTATGCATGAGAAGTTAGGGCTGGAAAATAAACAATTAGTGTTAGTTGAATATAGGAAAAAGAGGCGTTTGAAAGTTTTAAGTGAGGAGAAAGTACAAGGGAAATTTATAAGTAAAAGTGAGAACAGAAATAAGTATGACAAGGGTGTAAATGTGCATGTGTGTATGGAAGATAAATGTGTTAATACAGATGAATCATTGCTGAGTATGAATGATACCTATAGTGTGTGTGGCTTTTCCTTAGGTGATGTAAAAGAAAGGATGACGAATGTGAGAATGAGAGACAGGAGAATGATAAGTAGCATGAATGAATCTTTTGCTAAAGTTGAGAATGTTTTTGATGAAATGGATGAACTGTTTACAGAAATGAGTGTAATTTTAGGGCCAGATGAGAACGAGGTAGATATGATTGTACATAACATATTAGATGATAAGGATTTAGATAGGAATAGTGTTAATGTAGCGAATGATTGAGATAAGGAAGAAGTGAATGAGAGAGTATATGGAGGCCCAGTTACTCGGAGTAGAGGTCCTGTTCCCGACTGCGACTGGGTTATGAAAAAAATATTGTAAGTGTTGTGTGAGTAGGATTTGGCAAAGTAAGGGGGGAGGAATGTGGAGGATTAATTTTTGTTTTATTTTTTGTTTATTTTTCTTTTGCCAAATCCAGAGAGAGAGAGAGAGAGAGAGAGAGAGAGAGAGAGAGAAGAGAGAGAGAGAGAGAGAGAGAGAGAGAGAGAGAGAGAGAGAGAGAGCTTGTGTTAGCGAGCGAAAGTAGTTAGTGTATCGATCGTTGGTGGTGAGAAAGACTGTTGGTACAAATGAGATTGTTTGTTTATGTTTTTAGTTAGGTTACGACAGTGGTGAATGTTTCGGAGCGAATGCTTTTTTTTTATTGACTGCGTCCTGAGTCAGTTGTGTGAACGCTGGATTATCATTTTTTTTACCAGCGTGGAAGTGATTATTTATTTAAGAAGTAAGTACAGTTTTGTTTATCTTTGCTTGTCATGATTGTGAATGATAGGAACAATTTATTATTTATCTTTGATTATAGTGCGATAGTTCAGTTAGTTAGGAGTGTTCATAAGTGTTTTTCTTTTTTTATTTTGGCAGGCCGTGATTCCTCCTTTGAGAGGTTTTTTTTGTTGAATTAACTGTTGATGACCTGGCCTAGAACTGATCATATTTAGACTGCTTTTTTGGATTAACGATTGTCGATGACCTGGCCTGTTTATAAAGATTGTGTATGATGATGATGATGATGACGATGATGATGATGACGACGATGATGATGATGATGATGATGATGACCACTAATTGACTGTTCAGTTCAGTTGACGAACTGCATATAGTTCCGTTTGCCATAAAAGACAGTTTGGCTTTGTGTTGAGGACCATGTCTATGTCCCGTAAAATATAATATAATACTTTGGTTGTGGTCGAGTTTAGTTTTAAGTTTGTTAGGGTTATTTTGGTTTATTTGAACGGTGTTACAGTTATTTGAATGTGTTTTCTGTATATAGTAAATTAAGATTGTAGTGCTAAGTGTGATTTTTTTTGGTTATGGAATATGGTTGGTGATTTTTTAGTATTAAGTGATTGTTTGATATTAATCAATATAGATTTAAAGTTATGGTTTGTGTTTATGTCCTTTTTGTCTAAGAGTGTGGTTAATGATAAAGAAAGGGGAAAGTTTGTGCAGAGGAGACATTTGTCTGTTTAGTGTGATTCAAGGGTGTGGGGGTTGTTATTGCAACATCCCGCCACATTATTTTGGCGCCCGAACAGGGACTGCCGAGGTGGGATAGGAAGCCGGACTGTTGGACAAAGGACGGAATTAGGATTAAGTTTGAAGAAAAATGGAAGGTAAATACAAGGCTTTGGAGGAGGAATTGCGGCATTATAAAGAACGGGAGCAGATGTTGATAGTTGAGAAAGAGAGGTTGCTAGTAGAGAATGAGAGGTTGAACTGGGAGAATGAGGCGATGCAGAAGGAGCTTAGGGAGTTGAAGGGAACTGTAGAGAGAGTGGAAGAATGTGTTGAGATGAGGATGAAAGAGAATGAGAAACGAATGGAGAACCGATTGGAAGCTATGATGGGGCAAGTCATGGGGATGATGAAAACTATAATGGGTGAAGGTGCAGTCGGAGGAGTGTCCTCAGCTTCGGGTAATGGGTTGATAGTGGATGAGAAGGCTTAGGTTAGTGAAAATGGGAAAGGAAGTGATAGTGATAGTAATAGTAATAGTGAGATTGAAGATAAGGGAATAAGGCATAGTAAGGATGAACAGAAATGTGATAGGAATCATAAGAAGAAAGGTAAAAGTGATGTGAAGAAAGAGAAGAAAAAGTATCAGGCTGATAGCAAGGACGATCGTGAATGGGTGAAAGTGGCGAGTAAGAAAAGGGCTAGGAAGTGTATGATCAAGGATAGGAGTATGACTGTGGAATTAGATTCCTTATATTCTAGCAAGGAAGTAGGAAACAAGAAGGAAGGTACCAGTGATGATAGCAGTGAGAATGAACGTGATGTGTGTAAGACTGTGTTTATGAGAGAGGTACCTCGGTGTGAAAGCTTCAATGAGCATAGTAGTAGGGATGTATACGAGTTTTTCATGGAGTATGAGTGGTATTGTCAGGATAAGTATGGTGATAGTAAAAGAGTTTGGGCTAGGGAGTTAGGAGAATATTTGATTGGGGATTTGTTGACGATGTATGGAGTGATAAAGAGTGTAGGTGACGTTGATTATGAAAGTGTGAAAAAGAGAATAATTGAGCATGTAAAACGTATGAAAGGGAGTGTTAAGTATAAGCGTAAAAATGATTTTGATGAAGCACGGATGAATGCAGGAGAAGCGATATCGATGTATGTATGTAGGTTGGAAACTTTAGCTAGGAAGAAGTATGGGGATGAAGGTATAAATGAGAATAAGGAGTTAATGAAGAAGTTTTTGGCTACTGTACCCGAGAATGTTGCCGAGTTTGTTAATTTGAAACGGAAGGAGAAAATGAGGTGGACGAAAGAAAGATTGACATGGGATGATATTTTAGAGATAGTTGAGGATTACGAGTTGGATAGATGTATGAAAGAAAGTAAATCTGTGAGTGTAAGGACTGGAATGGAGGAAAGTGTTCCAGAATTTGTTAGTTTTAGAGATGCTGTTATGAGAGGACCGATGAGGGTAGCTGATAATGTAGTAGATAGGAGTGTTAGGGCGAGTAATGTGGGAATACCTGTAAGGACAAATGAAGGATTTAGGCAGGGTAATTGGCGCAATAGGGATAGGAGTGTGAGTGCACATCAAGGTATGTCAGATAGCCGTGTCCGTAATGAAAAGTGTTATAGGTGTGGGAAAGTAGGGCATAAAAAGAATGAGTGTAGATGGGCATTAGGAGCATGTTTCGGGTGTGGAGAGACAGGGCATCGTATTAGTGAGTGTAAGAAAGAGAAAGAGGTTAAGTGTTTTCGGTGTGGTAAGACTGGGCACATAGCGAGTGGATGTCGTAGTAATCATTTGAATGTAATTTGTGGTAATTGTGGTAAGGATGGTCATTATGCTAGAATGTGCAAGGAGCTGCGGAGTAAGTGTACTGAATGTGGTGCAGATAGGCATGTAGCTAGAGTATGTAGGAAGAAGGGATTAAGTCAGCCAGGATGTTCGGGAAACTAGAGTGTGAGAGGGTTCAGCTGGGTGAGTCCTCCTGTGTGTGTGGAAGGAATAGGATCAATGTTTGTGAGAATGGGATGAATAATTGGTTAGAAATGAGCAAGTATGAATCTAGTATGCATGAGAAGTTAGGGCTGGAAAATAAACAATTAGTGTTAGTTGAATATAGGAAAAAGAGGCGTTTGAAAGTTTTAAGTGAGGAGAAAGTACAAGGGAAATTTATAAGTAAAAGTGAGAACAGAAATAAGTATGACAAGGGTGTAAATGTGCATGTGTGTATGGAAGATAAATGTGTTAATACAGATGAATCATTGCTGAGTATGAATGATACCTATAGTGTGTGTGGCTTTTCCTTAGGTGATGTAAAAGAAAGGATGACGAATGTGAGAATGAGAGACAGGAGAATGATAAGTAGCATGAATGAATCTTTTGCTAAAGTTGAGAATGTTTTTGATGAAATGGATGAACTGTTTACAGAAATGAGTGTAATTTTAGGGCCAGATGAGAACGAGGTAGATATGATTGTACATAACATATTAGATGATAAGGATTTAGATAGGAATAGTGTTAATGTAGCGAATGATTGAGATAAGGAAGAAGTGAATGAGAGAGTATATGGAGGCCCAGTTACTCGGAGTAGAGGTCCTGTTCCTGAATGCGACTGGGTTATGAAAAAAATATTGTAAGTGTTGTGTGAGTAGGATTTGGCAAAGTAAGGGGGGAGGAATGTGGAGGATTAATTATTGTTTTATTTTTTGTTTATTTTTCTTTTGCCAAATCCAGAGAGAGAGAGAGAGAGAGAGAGAGAGAGAGAGAGAGAGAGAGAGAGAGAGAGAGAGAGCTTGTGTTAGCGAGCGAAAGTAGTTAGTGTATCGATCGTTGGTGGTGAGAAAGACTGTTGGTACAAATGAGATTGTTTGTTTATGTTTTTAGTTAGGTTACGACAGTGGTGAATGTTTCGGAGCGAATGCTTTTTTTTTATTGACTGCGTCCTGAGTCAGTTGTGTGAACGCTGGATTATCATTTTTTTTACCAGCGTGGAAGTGATTATTTATTTAAGAAGTAAGTACAGTTTTGTTTATCTTTGCTTGTCATGATTGTGAATGATAGGAACAATTTATTATTTATCTTTGATTATAGTGCGATAGTTCAGTTAGTTAGGAGTGTTCATAAGTGTTTTTCTTTTTTTATTTTGGCAGGCCGTGATTCCTCCTTTGAGATTTTTTTTTTGTTGAATTAACTGTTGATGACCTGGCCTGGAACTGATCATATTTAGACTGCTTTTTTGGATTAACGATTGTCGATGACCTGGCCTGTTTATAAAGATTGTGTATGATGATGATGATGATGACGATGATGATGATGACGACGATGATGATGATGATGATGATGATGACCACTAATTGACTGTTCAGTTCAGTTGACGAACTGCATATAGTTCCGTTTGCCATAAAAGACAGTTTGGCTTTGTGTTGAGGACCATGTCTATGTCCCGTAAAATATAATATAATACTTTGGTTGTGGTCGAGTTTAGTTTTAAGTTTGTTAGGGTTATTTTGGTTTATTTGAACGGTGTTACAGTTATTTGAATGTGTTTTCTGTATATAGTAAATTAAGATTGTAGTGCTAAGTGTGATTTTTTTTGGTTATGGAATATGGTTGGTGATTTTTTAGTATTAAGTGATTGTTTGATATTAATCAATATAGATTTAAAGTTATGGTTTGTGTTTATGTCCTTTTTGTCTAAGAGTGTGGTTAATGATAAAGAAAGGGGAAAGTTTGTGCAGAGGAGACATTTGTCTGTTTAGTGTGATTCAAGGGTGTGGGGGTTGTTATTGCAACATCCCGCCACATTATTTTGGCGCCCGAACAGGGACTGCCGAGGTGGGATAGGAAGCCGGACTGTTGGACAAAGGACGGAATTAGGATTAAGTTTGAAGAAAAATGGAAGGTAAATACAAGGCTTTGGAGGAGGAATTGCGGCATTATAAAGAACGGGAGCAGATGTTGATAGTTGAGAAAGAGAGGTTGCTAGTAGAGAATGAGAGGTTGAACTGGGAGAATGAGGCGATGCAGAAGGAGCTTAGGGAGTTGAAGGGAACTGTAGAGAGAGTGGAAGAATGTGTTGAGATGAGGATGAAAGAGAATGAGAAACGAATGGAGAACCGATTGGAAGCTATGATGGGGCAAGTCATGGGGATGATGAAAACTATAATGGGTGAAGGTGCAGTCGGAGGAGTGTCCTCAGCTTCGGGTAATGGGTTGATAGTGGATGAGAAGGCTTAGGTTAGTGAAAATGGGAAAGGAAGTGATAGTGATAGTAATAGTAATAGTGAGATTGAAGATAAGGGAATAAGGCATAGTAAGGATGAACAGAAATGTGATAGGAATCATAAGAAGAAAGGTAAAAGTGATGTGAAGAAAGAGAAGAAAAAGTATCAGGCTGATAGCAAGGACGATCGTGAATGGGTGAAAGTGGCGAGTAAGAAAAGGGCTAGGAAGTGTATGATCAAGGATAGGAGTATGACTGTGGAATTAGATTCCTTATATTCTAGCGAGGAAGTAGGAAACAAGAAGGAAGGTAGCAGTGATGATAGCAGTGAGAATGAACGTGATGTGTGTAAGACTGTGTTTATGAGAGAGGTACCTCGGTGTGAAAGCTTCAATGAGCATAGTAGTAGGGATGTATACGAGTTTTTCATGGAGTATGAGTGGTATTGTCAGGATAAGTATGGTGATAGTAAAAGAGTTTGGGCTAGGGAGTTAGGAGAATATTTGATTGGGGATTTGTTGACGATGTATGGAGTGATAATGAGTGTAGGTGACGTTGATTATGAAAGTGTGAAAAAGAGAATAATTGAGCAGGTAAAACGTATGAAAGGGAGTGTTAAGTATAAGCGTAAAAATGATTTTGATGAAGCACGGATGAATGCAGGAGAAGCGATATCGATGTATGTATGTAGGTTGGAAACTTTAGCTAGGAAGAAGTATGGGGATGAAGGTATAAATGAGAATAAGGAGTTAATGAAGAAGTTTTTGGCTACTGTACCCGAGAATGTTGCCGAGTTTGTTAATTTGAAACGGAAGGAGAAAATGAGGTGGACGAAAGAAAGATTGACATGGGATGATATTTTAGAGATAGTTGAGGATTACGAGTTGGATAGATGTATGAAAGAAAGTAAATCTGTGAGTGTAAGGACTGGAATGGAGGAAAGTGTTCCAGAATTTGTTAGTTTTAGAGATGCTGTTATGAGAGGACCGATGAGGGTAGCTGTTAATGTAGTAGATAGGAGTGTTAGGGCGAGTAATGTGGGAATACCTGTAAGGACAAATGAAGGATTTAGGCAGGGTAATTGGCGCAATAGGGATAGGAGTGTGAGTGCACATCAAGGTATGTCAGATAGCCGTGTCCGTAATGAAAAGTGTTATAGGTGTGGGAAAGTAGGGCATAAAAAGAATGAGTGTAGATGGGCATTAGGAGCATGTTTCGGGTGTGGAGAGACAGGGCATCGTATTAGTGAGTGTAAGAAAGAGAAAGAGGTTAAGTGTTTTCGGTGTGGTAAGACTGGGCACATAGCGAGTGGAAGTCGTATTAATCATTTGAATGTAATTTGTGGTAATTGTGGTAAGGATTGTCATTATGCTAGAATGTGCAAGGAGCTGCGGAGTAAGTGTACTGAATGTGGTGCAGATGGGCATGTAGCTAGAGTATGTAGGAAGAAGGGATTAAGTCAGCCAGGATGTTCGGGAAACTAGAGTGTGAGAGGGTTCAGCTGGGTGAGTCCTCCTGTGTGTGTGGAAGGAATAGGATCAATGTTTGTGAGAATGGGATGAATAATTGGTTAGAAATGAGCAAGTATGAATCTTGTATGCATGAGAAGTTAGGGCTGGAAAATAAACAATTAGTGTTAGTTAAATATAGGAAAAAGAGGCGTTTGAAAGTTTTAAGTGAGGAGAAAGTACAAGGGAAATTTATAAGTAAAAGTGAGAACAGAAATAAGTATGACAAGGGTGTAAATGTGCATGTGTGTATGGAAGATAAATGTGTTGATACAGATGAATCATTGCTGAGTATGAATGATACCTATAGTGTGTGTGGCTTTTCCTTAGGTGATGTAAAAGAAAGGATGACGAATGCGAGAATGAGAGACAGGAGAATGATAAGTAGCATAAATGAGTCTTTTGCTAAAGTTGAGAATGTTTTTGATGAAATGGATGAACTGTTTACAGAAATGAGTGTAATTTTAGGGCCAGATGAGAACGAGGTAGATATGATTGTACATAACATATTAGATGATAGGGATTTAGATAGGAATAGTGTTAATGTAGCGAATGATTGTGATAAGGAAGAAGTGAATGAGAGAGTATATGGAGGCCCAGTTACTCGGAGTAGAGGTCCAGTTCCGACTGCGACTGGGTTATGAAAAAAATATTGTAAGTGTTGTGTGAGTAGGATTTGGCAAAGTAAGGGGAGAGGAATGTGGAGGATTAATTTTTGTTTTATTTTTTGTTTATTTTTCTTTTTCCAAATCCAGAGAGAGAGAGAGAGAGAGAGAGAGAGAGAGAGAGAGAGAGAGAGAGAGAGAGAGAGAGCTTGTGTTAGCGAGCGAAAGTAGTTAGTGTATCGATCGTTGGTGGTGAGAAAGACTGTTGGTACAAATGAGATTGTTTGTTTATGTTTTTAGTTAGGTTACGACAGTGGTGAGTGTTTCGGAGCGAATGCTTTTTTTTGATTGACTGCGTCCTGACTCAGTTGTGTGAACGCTGGATTATCATTTTTTTTACCAGCGTGGAAGTGATTATTTATTTAAGAAGTACAGTTTTGTTTATCTTTGCTTGTCGTGATTGTGAATGATAGGAACAATTTATTATTTATCTTTGATTATAGTGCGATATTTCAGTTAGTTAGGAGTGTTCATAAGTGTTTTTCTTTTTTTATTTTGGTAGGCCGTGATTCCTCCTTTGAGATTTTTTTTTTGTTGAATTAACTGTTGATGACCTGGCCTGGAACTGATCATATTTAGACTGCTTTTTTGGATTAACGATTGTCGATGACATGGCCTGTTTATAAAGATTGTGTATGATGATGATGATGACGATGATGATGATGACGACGATGATGATGATGATGATGATGATGACCACTAATTGACTGTTCAGTTCAGTTGACGAACTGCATATAGTTCCGTTTGCCATAAAAGACAGTTTGGCTTTGTGTTGAGGACCATGTCGATGTCCTGTAAAATATAATATACATTTTGGTTGTGGTCGAGTTTAGTTTTAAGTTTGTTAGGGTTATTTTGGTTTATTTGAACGGTGTTACAGTTATTTGAATGTGTTTTCTGTATATAGTAAATTAAGATTGTAGTGCTAAGTGTGATTTTTTTTGGTTATGGAATATGGTTGGTGATTTTTTAGTATTAAGTGATTGTTTGATATTAATCAATATAGTTTTAAAGTTATGGTTTGTGTTTATGTCCTTTTTGTCTAAGAGTGTGGTTAATGATAAAGTAAGGGGAAAGTTTGTGCAGAGGAGACATTTGTCTGTTTAGTGTGATTCAAGGGTGTGGGGGTTGTAATTGCAACATCCCGCCACATTATTTTGGCGCCCAAACAGGGACTGCCAAGGTGGGATAGGAAGCCGGACTGTTGGACGAAGGACGGAATTAGGATTAAGTTTGAAGAAAAATGGAAGGTAAATACAAGGCTTTGGGGGAGGAATTGCGGCATTATAAAGAACGGGAGCAGATGTTGATAGTTGAGAAAGAGAGGTTGCTAGTAGAGAATGAGAGGTTGAACTGGGAGAATGAGGCGATGCAGAAGGAGCTTAGGGAGTTGAAGGGAACTGTAGAGAGAGTGGAAGAATGTGTTGAGATGAGGATGAAAGAGAATGAGAAACGAATGGAGAACCGATTGGAAGCTATGATGGGGCAAGTCATGGGGATGATGAAAACTATAATGGGTGAAGGTGCAGTCGGAGGAGTGTCCTCAGCTTCGGGTAATGGGTTGATAGTGGATGAGAAGGCTTAGGTTAGTGAAAATGGGAAAGGAAGTGATAGTGATAGTAATAGTAATAGTGAGATTGAAGATAAAGGAATAAGGCATAGTAAGGATGAACAGAAATGTGATAGGAATCATAAGAAGAAAGGTAAAAGTGATGTGAAGAAAGAGAAGAAAAAGTATCAGGCTGATAGCATGGACGATCGTGAATGGGTGAAAGTGGCGAGTAAGAAAAGGGCTAGGAAGTGTATGATCAAGGATAGGAGTATGACTGTGGAATTAGATTCCTTATATTCTAGCGAGGAAGTAGGAAACAAGAAGGAAGGTACCAGTGATGATAGCAGTGAGAATGAACGTGATGTGTGTAATACTGTGTTTATGAGAGAGGTACCTCGGTGTGAAAGCTTCAATGAGCATAGTAGTAGGGATGTATACGAGTTTTTCAAGGAGTATGAGAGGTATTGTAAGGATAAGTATAGTGATAGTAATAGAGTTTGGGCTAGGGAGTTAGGAGAATATTTGATTGGGGATTTGTTGACGATGTATGGAGTGATAATGAGTGTAGGTGACGTTGATTATGAAAGTGTGAAAAAGAGAATAATTGAGCAGGTAAAACGTATGAAAGGGAGTGTTAAGTATAAGCGTAAGAATGATTTTGATGAAGCACGGATGAATGCAGGAGAAGCGATATCGATGTATGTATGTAGGTTGGAAACTTTAGCTAGGAAGAAGTATGGGGATGAAGGTATAAATGAGAATAAGGAGTTAATGAAGAAGTTTTTGGCTACTGTACCCGAGAATGTTGCCGAGTTTGTTAATTTGAAACGGAAGGAGAAAATGAGGTGGACGAAAGAAAGATTGACATGGGATGATATTTTAGAGATAGTTGAGGATTACGAGTTGGATAGATGTATGAAAGAAAGTAAATCTGTGAGTGTAAGGACTGGAATGGAGGAAAGTGTGCCAGAATTTGTTAGTTTTAGAGATGCTGTTATGAGAGGACCGATGAGGGTAGCTGATAATGTAGTAGATAAGAGTGTTAGGGCGAGTAATGTGGGAATACCTGTAAGGACAAATGAAGGATTTAGGTAGGGTAATTGGCGCAATAGGGATAGGAGTGTGAGTGCACATTGAGGTATGTCAGATAGCCGTGTCCGTAATGAAAAGTGTTATAGGTGTGGGAAAGTAGGGCATAAAAAGAATGAGTGTAGATGGGCATTAGGAGCATGTTTCGGGTGTGGAGAGACAGGGCATCGTATTAGTGAGTGTAAGAAAGAGAAAGAGGTTAAGTGTTTTCGGTGTGGTATGACTGGGCACATAGCGAGTGGATGTCGTAGTAATCATTTGAATGTACTTTGTGGTAATTGTGGTAAGGATGGTCATTATGCTAGAATGTGCAAGGAGCTGCGGAGTAAGTGTACTGAATGTGGTGCAGATGGGCATGTAGCTAGAGTATGTAGGAAGAAGGGATTAAGTCAGCCAGGATGTTCGGGAAACTAGAGTGTGAGAGAGTTCAACTGGTAAGTCCTCCTGTGTGTGTGGAAGGAATAGGATCAATGTTTGTGAGAATGGGATGAATAATTGGTTAGAAATGAGCAAGTATGAATCTAGTATGCATGAGAAGTTAGGGCTGGAAAATAAACAATTACTTTTAGTTGAATATAGGAAAAAGAGGCGTTTGAAAGTTTTAAGTGAGGAGAAAGTACAAGGGAAATTTATAAGTAAAAGTGAGAACAGAAATAAGTATGACAAGGGTGTGAATGTGCATGTGTGTATGGAAGATAAATGTGTTAATACAGATGAATCATTGCTGAGTATGAATGATACCTATAGTGTGTGTGGCTTTTCCTTAGGTGATGTAAAAGAAAGGATGACGAATGCGAGAATGAGAGACAGGAGAATGATAAGTAGCATGAATGAATCTTTTGCTAAAGTTGAGAATGTTTTTGATGAAATGGATGAACTGTTTACAGAAATGAGTGTAATTTTAGGGCCAGATGAGAACGAGGTAGATATGATTGTACATAACATATTAGATGATAAGGATTTAGATAGGAATAGTGTTAATGTAGCGAATGATTGTGATAAGGAAGAAGTGAATGAGAGAGTATATGGAGGCTCAGTTACTCGGAGTAGAGGTCCTGTTCCCGACTGCGATTGGGTTATGAAAAAAATATTGTAAGTGTTGTGTGAGTAGGATTTGGCAAAGTAAGGGGGGAGGAATGTGGAGGATTAATTTTTGTTTTATTTTTTGTTTATTTTTCTTTTTCCAAATCCAGAGAGAGAGAGAGAGAGAAAGAGAGAGAGAGAGAGAGAGAGAGAGAGAGAGAGAGAGAGAGAGAGAGAGAGAGAGAGAGAGAGAGAGAGAGAGAGAGAGCTTGTGTTAGCGAGCGAAAGTAGTTAGTGTATCGATCGTTGGTGGTGAGAAAGACTGTTGGTACAAATGAGATTGTTTGTTTATGTTTTTAGTTAGGTTACAACAGTGGTGAATGTTTCGGAGCGAATGCTTTTTTTTGATTGACTGCGTCCTGAGTCAGTTGTGTGAACGCTGGATTATCATTTTTTTTACCAGCGTGGAAGTGAATATTTATTTAAGAAGTAAGTACAGTTTTGTTTATCTTTGCTTGTCGTGATTGTGAATAATAGGAACAATTTATTATTTATCTTTGATTATAGTGCGATAGTTCAGTTAGTTAGGAGTGTTCATAAGTGTTTTTCTTTTTTTATTTTGGCAGGCCGTGATTCCTCCTTTGAGAGGTTTTTTTTTTTGTTGAATTAACTGTTGATGACCTGGCCTGGAACTGATCATATTTAGACTGCTTTTTTGGATTAATGATTGTCGATGACCTGGCCTGTTTATAAAGATTGTGTATGATGATGATGATGACGATGATGATGATGACGACGATGATGATGATGATGATGATGATGACCACTAATTGACTGTTCAGTTCAGTTGACGAACTGCATATAGTTCCGTTTGCCATAAAAGACAGTTTGGCTTTGTGTTGAGGACCATGTCGATGTCCCGTAAAATATAATATACATTTTGGTTGTGGTCGAGTTTAGTTTTAAGTTTGTTAGGGTTATTTTGGTTTATTTGAACGGTGTTACAGTTATTTGAATGTGTTTTCTGTATATAGTAAATTAAGATTGTAGTTCTAAGTGTGATTTTTTTTGGTTATGGAATATGGTTGGTGATTTTTTAGTATTAAGTGATTGTTTGGTATTAATAAATATAGTTTTAAGGTTATGGTTTGTGTTTATGTCCTTTTTGTCTAAGAGTGTGGTTAATGATAAAGTAAGGGGAAAGTTTGTGCAGAGGAGACATTTGTCTGTTTAGTTTGATTCAAGGGTGTGGGGGTTGTTATTGCAACATCCCGCCACATTATCTTCTCCGCCGTCTTCCTGATTCTCATATGTCCCGTCTCATGCGCGACAGCAATCACCTGTCTTCTCAACGGTGGGGGAATTAATATCTGTCGATATATCCCCCCTTCGGCATTTTCAGGGATACCGTCTGGTCTTTGCTTCCTCATCAGCAACCCATCCTTAAGATAATATCAGCTCGGAGACTGCTGGGCCTCCATATTGTCCACTACACAGTACAAGAACTATGTTAACATTGCGGCCTTCCTTTGCAATCCTATCAGCCTTTTACTTTTCACTTGTCCTACTTCTAGCGCTAAATTTTCTATTTCTTCCAAGTCCATTTCTTCTTTTTCCTCTTGTCTGCTCATATGTCATTCCTCTTCATTCGGGCCCACTTGGGAGTTCTCTTCTTGCGTATCATCAAGGGAACCCTCTTCTTCAAAAAAAATAAATCCTACAAATTCATTACTCCTTCGATTTCTTTTTCTTCTTCAACAGTCACTTTCTCCTTCATACTCCTATTCGTCACACAACTAGGAAACAAATACAGGTAGTCTTTCTCAAGTTCAGTTGTAAGATTCTACTTCAATTGTTTCTCTGTTACAATGGGACAGGGCATGAACGGTGCTCCCCCAACCTCATTACCCAGCAGGACATCTACTCCTTTGACGGACAATGAATCCTTTACCGCATAGTTAAAATTACCTATTACCAATTTGCATGACAGTTTCAATTAGAAAATAGGGGTGATCTTCTCACCTCCTATTCCCTTCAAAATAACTGATTCCAATGTGATAGACTGTTCCACCAACGGATGTACCCCTCGTACTACCACACTTTGGTTAAAACCTGAGTCACGCAATATCATGACCAGGGTTCGCTTACTCCCTTCTATTACTGCTAACATACCTTCATAAATATGTGGTTTAAAGGCATCCACGTTGTTTGGGTTCATCCTGTTTGTCCTGTAACCGTTGGCTGGTCTATTTTTCCATATGTCCTTTCCCGATTGCTTCTTTATATTCACATTCTCATTGTACTATTTATTTTCTTAGCTTAAGGTTTATTCAGATGTAATAGTTCAAGTCAAGTTATAGATTTCAGATCATAACATTTTGTCTTATTCTAAGTTTTATTGAAAATTAACTTTTCTTCAGTGACTTCATTTTGTTATGTAAATTATTTTCATAGTGTTGTAATTTATATAGAATATATTTATGTTTGTAAAGGGTGTATTATTTCCAATCATCATTATTTGGGACCCGATTCCGCTCGTATTCCTGTTAAGAACCACATTGAGAGTTAAATAAGATTTAATAACACTTAAGAGTAATAACCCAGTTTAGTTGTGAGTGTGCTCAAGAAACCTTTGCATATTCAGTTTTTTTTTATTTATTGCTGATTGGGAGTTATTTAACTGTCTCAGAATTTGGGTACTAATGTTTTAAAGTATATCAGTATTAATGTTAAAGCAAACAATGTAATTTGGAATTTGAGAGGTTGAATTGCCAGTCGTAATATATATAATATTATATGTTTGTATCCCAGTCACGATCCTTAGTATATTATACTTATTTAGTTCCCAGATTTCGGGAGTCATAATCATATATATTTTGGGTGCTAAGACCCGGGATCCACATAATATATTACTATATATGTGAAAATCAACTAAAGACTTTTTTTTTTTTTAACCGTACATTGAGATGCTCTAAAAATCTCATTCTACATGAAGTCTGACATAGAAGTATGTCCTTTGCTCCTAGCTTAAAACTAACCGTTATCGAGAGCCTTTGATTTAGGGAGAAATATAGCAGAGTTTTTCATGAAATAGAAAAATATTCAGTTTTCCGATCTTCGCTTAAAAAGTAGAGGCACAGATAACTTAATTCACTCGTGGTGAGGAAATAAATTTGTTTTGTGACGAGATGGGAATGTTCCTTGTCTATCATCAAGTAAAATAAGAAATTAGTAGAGAAATGGATGAACTTGTTCTACTTTTGTCCTTTAAAATGTAATGAATAAATATATTTATTTCTATATAAGTGTAAGGTAACTTTTTATTTATTTTACATGGATACATAGAATATATATTTTGATGGTTTAATTCAATTATTCTATTTCAAGGAATACTAAGAAGAATGGAATAAATATAAGAAAGGGTACTGTATACCTATGTCGGAAATATTTGCATCAGTTAATAATTTACTTCTATTCTTTGCCTTTTTTATTTTAATGACGAATGGAAACATCAGAGAAAGGTCACCACGGTCAAGTTCCGACTTTCTAACCTGAAGCTCCTTCGCCCGCTTGTAACCTGCCAAAAACACGCTTATCTACATCAGTATGTAATTCAGCAGCCTGGACCTAAAGTAAGGTATTTTTAAACAGTTTTAAACATCCTTCATTATTTTTTAATAAAAAAAAATCCATGTCCCAATACTAATTTCAATGAAAGTTTACTCCGTATTTTTAAGAAATATCCAAGCCTATTCAATCAAGATTTCCAAATTCATCCTGATAAGCACACTCTGTGGACTTATTCCTCATATCATCCACCTACTTTTCCTCATTGTTTGAACCTCACTTTCCGTTTGTGTTTACATTCATCCCTTATTCACCTCTCATTTTTGTGTATTTTTTTCTCAATTTGCAATATGTATTTTATTATATACTTGAATGTATGCTTATATTCTATCTTACGTTATGATTTGCTCTCTCTCTCTCTCTCTCTCTCTCTCTCTCTCTCTCTCTCTCTCTCTCTCTCTCTCTCTCTCTCTCTCTCTTTGGACAATATCTGATAAATAATGAAGGCCATTCATCCAGAGAGGGGATACGATATCATATGTATAAATATAACGGGTGGGGAAATTATGACAATAACTTGGCATGCATTTTATTTCATTCAATATCAACATATACAAACAGGTCGTCCTTGTTATCGCTGTCCATGGTGATTGTGAGGAGTTCCACACATTAAAGTATATTGTCCGGTGACATGTTAGGTTCCTCGAACAATCTAGACCTTCTCACAGCAATCCTCACCACCCCTATCCCCTTCCCCACATTTTGGTTGCGATCAGCTTTGCATCATGGCTCCTCGCTTGCGGATCTGACCGAGTGAATACCTGCAATGTTGAACACACATGTCACATCTGACCAAGGTTCGAAATGGCGTCGGTTAGATAGGCCATACCTCTTCGATGGGGTTTTACTCAGAATGGCAATAGGCAACTGGATGACCTCGTGACCCATGACCTGATGATTTTTACAACAGTGTAGCAAGGTTCTGGATGCCATTGAAACTTGCACTGAAGACAATACAGTATTAATGCACATTTCATACCTGTTCAAGTCAATCCGTAATTTGCTGGCTGCTTTCTCTAGACTGAAACTGTAAAAGTCGCAATGCAATTACGGTTTTACAACTATGATTGCAATGCAGCATGTTGGACATTGCAGTGATGAGCCACTTTCCTCATACACTGAAAGGTCCTTTAAATATATTGTATATGTGTTTAAAGAGACAGTTGTAAACCTTCAACAAGTAGGCATGATGCTTTCGAATGTATGCACCTCGTTAATAAAAATGGTATCTTTTTTTATTTATATATATTTTTTTTTCACAATTTCTGGTTATGTCATTATGCCTTACATATCTGCTGCTTCTAATTTTTTTTTTTCCGTAGTAGAACCACTAATTGACCAAAGTCCACTATACAATAGCCAATTACAGCCTGGGAAATCAGTAGCATTTCGATTTCCTTAAAGGAATGTATCTGTAGTTTCGCTCTTGAACTGATCTGTTATTTACGCTTTCTTTACCCATTTCTGTTTTTTTTTTTTCTGCCATATACTGTGCGGTTGTAAAATTTAATCATGGTATCCGGCAAGTTCAAACAGCCACAAGGAAGTTCTGCAAAGAAGCAAGTATAGTTACGGAAAAAAAACGTGATAAAAAAGAATTTCTGATGCTTACTATATGAAAAGAAAGCAATAAAGAAGTAAAAACAAGAAAAATAAGGATATTTCTGGATGAAGAATGTACTATTGCGGAAGAGGGAGAGGCTTACAGGCCTAGAATGTCTTGACTTTCATAGTGCTATATGTTATTTTGCGGTGAGAAAATACAGTGGTGCCCCAAAATGATGTATAAGCTGCCCGCAGTATTATTATATAGTGAAGAGTTTTATGCCTTGCAATTGAAAGTTTTAAGAAAGAAATATGTATGTTACGAATATTTACTAACTTTAAAAGTCTAGCAAAAAACTAATTTTTGTACTTCCATTATTAATAAAAAAAAATCTAGTTTTTCAAGTAATTACTTGAAACTTTACATGGATCTTGATATTAGGCGTAGATATATATATTTCTTTTACGTGATTTTGAAAAACAGAATTAACTGTGTCGTTTGATTCAAATAAAAAAATCCTAGATTTCTGTTGGATCATTCCAGGCAGCCATCTTTTGAGCATAATATTTCATTATATTCTGAGAAATATATAAAAAAGACATGTATTGATACTTTTATTATGTGTAAGTACATCCATAATAAATTTCGTATCTTTAGCAAAAACAATAAAGCTAGTAGGATATATTTGAAACATATATATATATATATATATATATATATATATATATATATATATATATATATATATATAATATAATATATATATATATATATATATATATATATATATATATATATATATATATATATGTATACATATGTATATATATACGTATATATATATATATATATATATATATATATATAAATATATATATATATATATATATATATATATAAATATATATATATATATATATATATATATATATATATATATATATATATATATATATATATATATATATATATATATACGTATATATATGTATATATATATACGTATATATATATATATATATATATATATATATATATATATATATATATATAAGTATATATATGCGTAGATATATATATATATCTATATATATATATATATATATATATATATATATATATGTATATGCGTATATATATATATATATATATATATATATATATATATATATATATATATATATATATATATATGTGTGTGTGTGTGTGTGTGTGTGTGTGTGTGTGTGTGTGTGGTTGTATGTGTGCGTGTGTATGGTCTTTTTGCTATTATTATGATATAAAAACTACAACACAAACGGGAGGCATAGCTGCTGGATGTTAATATACGTGACAGGGATCAAGTAATACTGCCTCTGGTTAGGTTAAACCAAAGACTATATACTGAAGCAGGATAGGAACGCTGGGGCTGATATACCTCAAAGGAGTGGGAATGAAAGATGCCAGATACTCGCATGCAAAACGCATGGCTCCATCTATTGAGAGAAAGGTTAACCATTCAGAGCGGCAATGCATATGGGAATATAGGATGGAATTCGATTGTAAATTTTGCGACAAATCTGTTCATAATTTACATTAACACGTCAGTATATTCTATTCCTATAATTATGACTAACAAATTTTATATAACTAATTTGCAATTTTATAAATAAGTACATATGTAAATTAAGAATACACATCCTTATGTTTTTTTCAGTCTAATTTTTAAAAACGTAAAAGCTATATGTTTTATAATTTAGTTAGTTTTTTTTAGAAAAGTTAGTATTGTATATTACAATCCTTTTTAAATGTTCTTCATAATATTACGTTCGAATTAAGTAAAACATACTGTATATCTGATTTGGTAACCTTAACCAAAAGTGCATATGTGTAGGCATACATTCAATTATAGTTTGTAGGCCACTGTGGAATGGAAATATATGTTGTGCATAAAACACAATTGTAATTTCTTTTTTATTGAAACGGAAATGCACGATACATGCATGTATGCTCTTTAATAATAAATATTACTGAATGTATAAATATCCAAACAAAAGGAACAAAATAACTCACCAAATTGTATCAAGTATAAAAATAATCAGAAGAAGGTTGGAAAAAGAGATAAGGTATCATACAAACGAACCAAAATTATAAGATATATCACATGCAAATGAACTTTAGTTAGTTATACCCAAAAAATAGCTCAGAAAATAATATATATATATATATATATATATATATATATATATATATGTATATATGAATATAATATATATATATATATATATATATATATATATATATATATATATATATACATATATGAATATATGAATATAATATATATACACATATATATATATATATATATATATATATATATATATATATATATATATATATATATATATATATATATATGTATATATATTCATATATGTATATATATACATATATATATATATATATATATATATATATATATATATATGTGTGTGTATATATACATAAATATTTATATATAATTATATAAATCAATATTAATATATATATATATATATATATTAATATTGATATAAATATTTATATATATATATATATATATATATATATATATATATATGTATATATATTCATATATGTATATATATATATATATATATATATATATATATATATATATATATATATGTATATATATATACATATATATATATATATATATATATATGTATATATATATATATATATATATATATATATATATATATATATATATATATATATTAATATTGATATAAATATTTTTATATAAAGATATACATATATATCTATATCAATATTAATATATGTAAATATATATATATATATATATATATATATATATATATATATATATATATATATATATATATATATATATATATATGTATATCTTTATATAAAAATATTTATATCAATATCCATATATATATATATATATATATATATATATACATATATGTGTGTGTGTGTTTGTCTGTGTGCATATATAAATGTTTATATCAATATATCCAAATAAAATAAAGTTTTATATTTTAATACATTAATGTCTGGATTCTATTATCAACCACGGATATTGAGGAGGAATGCTTTTAGAGTGACATGCAGGATAAGGAATGGCCCTGGATTATGGACCATAAGGTAGGGCTTGCAAGTGTCGGTGTTCATGAAGACGTGTGTTGAAGTTTTTAGTTTTTCCAGCATGTGGTACTTTACAGGGGCTGTAAGTCTGATGGTAAATTTTTCAAGAACTTGACGTAGACACTACATATCATTGTAGGTGGTGGTGAACAGAGTATAATTATGAAAAGGTTACAATCGGGTTTCCTTACAGCATTTATGGTGCTACCAAGGAATGTTGATAAAGCTGTACCCATATATTTGCATTGTTTGGTCCAGCCATAAATGTTTCGGTTTCACTTAGACAAGATGGTTGTCACTCATTATCCAAAGGGATAGGAACTCCATTTTGTTAATGTTTTTAACGGTAAGTATTGATGGAAAAAAAAAACATATCTACCTCTTTCCTTTTTTCTTGAGGCTAAACTAACTAGTTTAGTTTTTCGGGCCAGTGAAATTATAAGTCTCTTCATAGTCCCTATGTTTATGGATGTGTATACCAAAAGAGTATTTTTCCTGTTTTTTTTTTATTTTATTTTTTATGAAGAATTCTGATTTCTCCATTCTCAACTCCTCTCTTATTTTCCGCAATTTATAAAGAAGAGGGTCTTTTTGTAAATGTTGAAGAATTTGTAATATTACTCTACTAGGTAAATGTTTTTTTTTTTTTTTTTTTTTTTTTTTTTTTTTGGTTGCTCGAACCCTGCAGATTACTGTCCAATTTCAATAACTCCCATCCAATCGAAAGTTTTTAGAGACTTTTGTTAGGAATTCTAAATAGGTATCTAGAGGAAATAACCAGTTCCCGTTTACAATAAACCTTTGTACAGGCCTTGGAGCATTTGATGAACTTATTACTATTTCCAAAAGTTTACAGACATCCCTTGATTGAAGTCACGAGGCTCGTATCATTGGCCTTGATCTTAGTGCTGCTATTGACCATGTTAATCATGAGTCCCTTCTTTTCAGATAGAAAGAATTGGGAGTAGGTGGGTGTTTTCTTACTATTTTTATCAAATCTTCAAGTAATAGATTGCAAAGAGTTGTTCATGGTTACCGTAGTGGGTATAGGAATGTCATATCTGGTTTTTGTCAGGGTAGTTTTCTTGGCCCATTACTTTTCATACGATATACAAGTGGTATATGGTTTGGCCTAGAAAAACAAGCTTGTTGGATATGTAGATAATTTCACTCTCTTCCCTTCATCTGCATCTCCTGTATGTAGATCTGGAGTTGTTGTGTCTTTTAATAGAGATCTAGTTAGAATCAGCACATGGTGCACATTATTGATCATGGAGTTGAACCCTAATATAACGAAGTATGATTGTTAGTAGGTCGAAGACAGTTGCTCCTCAAAATCCGGAACTTTTCATTGATAATTTTTTTAGAAATATCGAACTCATTTTGAAATTTCATGTGTGATTCTTGATTGCTAATTTACTTTTGAGAAATACATTCGGTCTACTTCTTATTCAAGTACATAAAAATCAATTCATTGAGATAGACTTAGAATATTTAGTGAATAATCTATTCCGAAGAAATCTTTTAATTATCTTCTTCCGCTTTCTTTGGAGTATTGTTCTTCTGTTCGGTCTTTAGCTACTAATTATCATACAAATTTGATAGAAAATGTTGAGGTGTACTAAATTTCTTATCCATAACCTTGATATTAATCTCTAGCACTTTTATTAAGTTAGTTCCTTATGCATGTTGCATAAACAATTTTATAATTCTGACCACCCTTTGCATTCGAATCTTTCTAGACTGTACCATCTCGTATGAAATACCAGATATGTAGCTGGTTCTAAATGTCTTACCTTCTCCACCATAAGACTATACTACATAGTATTCTAAAAGTTTTATTCCAGCTGTGACCATATTGTGGAGTGATATATCTAATCCAGCAGTTGAATGAGTGGAACTACAGAAGTTCAAACTTCCGGCAAATGTTTTCTTATTGAACAGGCTGACACGAGTTTCTCTTCATATTTTATACATATATAGACAAATCTGTTTAAAAATTGTTACCGATATACAAATATTCAAATTCATTATTAATTTCTTTTCATATAGTCTACTTCCTCAATGCCTTTCTTATCTTGGCTACTTTTTTCTCTGTTGGAGCCCCTGGGTTGTTTGTTAGTTAGTAATGAACATAATAATTCTGCTGCTTAGGCATCAATAGTGTCCTTTCGGGTGGTCCTCAGTTCAAGGAGGACTAAGGGATGTTTTATAAATCAGCTAGGGTCTGTGCAGCCTGATATCAGAGCTGCTTTGAAGATACGATTGAAATGTTGAACTATTCTGTTGTAAACGGTAGTCTGCTGCAGGGTGATGCCAAGAGTGGACTCTAATGATTATCAAAATTGAGAATATCATGAACATTTACCAAGCACTGCAACCAGGAGCGAATATTGACCCGATCTATATACCTCGCAGTGAAGGAAGAAAAGGACTCATCAGTATAGAATAGCGTGTCATCATTGAAAGCAAAACATTGGGACAGTACTTTAAAGACAAGTTAAGGTGCAAGGAAATAAGAATGCATAGGAAGTAAGCTTGGTGAAATAGGATAAAGACCAAAAAGTTTATAAGGAGAGAACGGGAATAATATTAGAAGAATGGAAAAGAAAACCAATACATGTGCAATTCCTGGGAAAAGACTGAAGAATTGGTCAGTAAGGAAATAAGGCAGTGACTACAGAAAAGAAAACTTAAGAAAAAAAACTTAAAGGATCATAATGACAGAACAAGATCAGGCCTTAATAACAAGATGTATTTAACGACCTGTCAAAATGCAGGAAATGTATAAGGACGGACAGGGTGATAAATGCACATCAACCAGACATCACTCTGGTCGACTAGACAACCAAAAAAGTGTCACTCATAAAAGCGCAGTGATAACCTGAAAATTGATTATGAAGCACGTAGCCTACTACTAGGAATAGAAAATTATATAATTCATACAAATATTATTAAAACAAAAATGTTAAATCATATTTTGTAAAAAATTAATGTAACCAAATATGTAATAATAGCATTCAAAGTAATGAAGTTAGCCTGAAATTTATGCAATAATTATTTAAACGTAAATATTAATAGGAGTTTTTCAAATCTGAAGGCATCTTCCTCGCTGGCATTTAACTCGAGATAATATGACAGCAAACTTTAGTTACAAAAATACGTCATTCAAACTCTTAAAAGATAAATTATACATCAGGTATGGAGTTTAGTTCATGGATGAATATACCAACATTCAATTATAACAAATAAAATTTGAAGTATTTTATTTGAAGACTGTGAAACCAACATTAATAAAACCACATGCTGTAAGTATAACTGAGGTTACAATAAACAACCAGATGAGTCTAGATAATAATACTCAAAGTGCACCACAAGAAAGACCATCAGCCATAAATGAAACAAGAACAAGAACTAAATCATATAAATTAATAGGAAGTTATGGCAGCAAGGAAGAATTATTTATAAACAGGAAACACAAACGCTTTATATATTGGACACGGTCACGATAAACATAGATACCCTTAATATGCTTGGTACTCTTCGTATTAATCTGAGCAAAAAGACTGAAGATGGCAAATGCAGATGTAGTTCTTTGTATCCATAATGATGAAAAAGGCCTGGTAACTGGACGAGTGAATTTCCACAATGTTTGCTTTCAAAGCATTAAGTAGAATCCAAGAATGTGCTCCTCTTAGTTTAAAATAACTAAATCTTGTAGTCTGGACACTAGGAAAGACTAGTTTTGCCTCTGCCCTCTTCTGCCGTTCTTCGAACGTGTAAGTTTGGTTGTATGAAGAGGAGACGTTACTTAAATGGTTCAACAACCTTTAAAAACCACAGGAAGCGTTTAAATAAAAGATCCTCATTGAAAATTTTGAGTCCTTACTGCCGCCATGAGCAACTTTTAAAGTGAAAAGTAAGTAGAAAAATGTCATAAGTGTTTAATCTCTTGTAGGCTGGCAAAGAAACACGAACAATGATTAGTCTCTTTAATAAGAGGTTACTATACAAATTGACGGCTAAACAGAGACTAACAATATTTGTTACATACATAGAGAAGAAAAGTATTTACAAAACTCTTGCTTGTTTATTTACATTTGAAACCAATTACCATTACAATATAATTTCAGAACAACCCATTACATAACTAGTAAACAGATAAATACAGACATTTGGAGGTATATCACACACCTCCCCCTAAGACGTCTAGGGTAATATATAACTCCCAGCGTCTGAAGATCCTTTTTATTCATATGTATTTTTGTTCCATTTTACTTGTAGACGATCGGGTTCTTTCTTACACCGCAAACTACGACGTACAACTGGTGTAGGCGAAACTGATTTGTCAATAACCTCAGCAGTAGAATTATCTTACGACCTCTTCCCATCCTTTAGTTTATTAGTTGCATCAAGGCTTGATCCATACATTGGTAGAAAATGTTGATGTGGTCTCAGGAACTTCCGGTTTCTCCACAGAATATGTCCACTGCCCAACTTTATAAGATAATCTCGCCTCGATCTAATGCCAACAACAACACCTGGACGATTCCAAAGTTTTGTGTTGTGATCTTGACCATCAACATAACTATTAATTTTCAAATGGGAAAGGGGTCTGGCCGTACTGTCGTACCGTTGCTTCGCCTGACTTCGCAAATACTCTGCCTTGACATCACATTCTTCTGCCTTCCTTTGCTACTCTTTGGCAAATGAGCGACGATGTGTTGGTTAAAAGACCTGAGGGGATGACCAAATAAAACTTGGGCTGGTGATCTGCCATCAGCACGAGGTGTGTTCCTAAGCTCTAACATTCCACGGGCGAATTCATCCGCATCCAGATTTCCATTCTTAGTAGTAGTCATTATCAGCTTCTTGATAATTTTCAAAGATGCTTCTGCATGTCCATTTGCCTTCGGATTATATGGCGAAGTAATGCGATGTTCTACTACCCAACGAGATAAAAAACGTCTCAAAGCTGATGCAGCAAACTGTGGTCCTCCATCAGTCTTTAACAACACAGGAACACCAGTATCTGAAAATATAGCCCTCAGTGACCAGATTAGATTGGCTGTAGAAGCTATTCCCTGACAGGAAGATATACAAGGCCACCCAGACAACCTATCAACATGAACAAGATAAGTTCGACCCATGGCATGAAAATAATCTGCAGATACAGATTCAAAGACTCTACTTGGTTGATCTTCTTCTTGCCATAAAGGTTTGTTCCTTTGATTTGGTAGAAGAGAACGGTATTTGATACAAGAAGAAACTATATTCTCAATATCTCTGTCAATTTTAGGCCAATAAATAGTTTTCCACGCCCTCCATTTAGTGCGGTCAATTCCCTAATGACCATCATGAAGACATTCAAGGGTTTCTCGTCAAAGTCTCTTGGGTATAAGAAGTCTTGCTCCATAAACAATTAGGTCATCATCTACAGCAAGCATATCACTTATATTCCAGAAAGGTTTGAGTTCTACTTCCAAAATATGGCAGTGTTCAGGAAAACCTTTCATTATAATCTCCCGAAGAGAATTGTATTCTGCATCCTGTTCATCAGCAGCACGTACCTTTTCCCTTTTTTTTGTCCTTCAGAGGTGTTAGAAGTACGCCATCTTCATGCATGTCGAGGGCATTCACAATTGCAACATGCAAAGGATCAGTGGATCCATCGTCGTTCAAACAATTTTCTTCTGTAGGGTCCTGAACTGGTGCACGTGATAAAGCATCTGGAATACAATGAGCACTTCCTTTCTGCCAGTGAACAGTAAAACTGAAATTACTTAGTTTCTCTCGCATGCGTTGAAGTCTTGGGTTTTTAATTTCACCAAGTGATTTACTGTTAAGAATTGGTATCAATGATCTATGATCTATCACAATGTCAAAATGAGGTAATCCAGCCAAGTAAGTATGACATTTCTTTATTGACCATAATACGGCTGTCATTTCCAGCTCTATCACAGAATATCTTGTTTCAACATCTGAAAGGAATCTTGAGCCACATTGCGTTAGTTTCCAGTCCGTTCCATGCTTTTGAAGTAGAGCAAATCCCAGACCATGCAGTCGTGACGCATCTGTCTGCAACATGGTTGGCAAAGTTGCATCAAAATGTGTAAGTACAGGGGGTGCAGTAAGAGCTTCCTTCACTCTCCTAAATGACAAATCATGTTGTGCAGTCCAACACCATTCATTACGCTGCTTCAGTAAGTCTCTGAGTTGTTGTGCTTCACATGCAACCACTGAAGAAAAACTTCCAAGCTGATTAACAAGTCCCATAAAATATCGAAGATCTGTTATATTTTGTGGCACAGGAAAGTCTGCAATAGCCATTACTTTGCGAGAATCAACTGTGTAGCCATGACTCGAGATTTTATATCCACAAAAATCAACAACACATTTTGCAAAGCAAATTTCCTGATCATTAAGTGTTATCCCATATTCATCACATCTTTGCAAGATAGAAATAATATGAGCTAGGTGATCCTTATAAGAATAATCATACGCAAGAATATCATCAACTATCTTCACAGTGTGTGGTATATCACCAAGAGCTTGGTCTCCTCTTTGATTGTATTCATCTCCTGAAGAAATAAGTCCCATTACTGCTCTCTTGAATTTATAGCGACCCTATAGGGTAATAAAACATGTGAGATCCTGGTCTTCTTCTACAATTTTGATCTGAAAATATCCCATTTTCTCATCTATTGTAGAGAACCACATTGCTCCGGTGCTAATCGAAGCTACTGCATCATGTGGTGATCGTACAGGATAAGTGGGTCTACATACATACCTATTAAGCTTTGTGAGATCAACACATAATCTTACTCCATTTGGCTTTTTAACAACAGGCACTATAGGATGACACCATTCTGTTGGATGCTCAACCTTACAGATAACATCCTTCTCCAAATGTTCATCAAGCTGATCCTTTATTTCAGACCTCCAACTGTATGGTATAGTGCACGGTGCTGTCACAGCAAATGGTCTTACATTTTCGTACAACTTTATATGCATAGGACCTCCATGCATCTCCCTCAGTATTTTTGTGGCACCAAATACCCGAGGAAATGCTGATACCAAAGCTGCAGCATGCTCTGCCCTTTCTTCTTCAGTTGGATCACGTTCATAAGGCCACCTTGGAAGTGCAACAGGAGAATGAACTTCACTACAAGTAGAGTCTTCTTTCTCTTTGTAGTCCTTTAAGCGATTTTCTTCATCTGGATTTACAGACAATCGTACAGGAAGAGAATTAATTTGAGCAGGAAAATCCTCCGGTAGAATTCCTAAAGCAATAGAATCAAACCAGCTCAATAAAGTTTCCTTTACTTCTTTCACCACAGTTATTTTAGCTTCAGTTTGTCGATCACCAAGCAAAAGGCTTGAAGGGAAAGCTCCTACACAATTAAGGGTCTGGTAACCAGCAGAACAAAGCTTTCCAATTTTAGAAGGTTCGAGCATATAGGGATATATGCCAAGAGATCTCGCTACATTGAGGCCCATGATTGTAGCTTCTGCTCCCGAATCCGGTGTCCATAGTATAGACGAGTTCCCTGCAGGATGAGTAATGTGAATCTGAACTTTCGGGATTGCTTGAGAAATGGCACTGTTAACATACACATCACTTACGATCCTATGTACATCCCTGTTAAGTTTACTACCAGTTGATTTTAGCTTTGAATCTTTACTCTTTTTCAGCAAAGAAGAATTTTCCTTCCCTGTTGACCTACAAACAACAGCAAAATGTCCAATCTTTCCGCATTGGGAACACTTTTTGTCCTTTGCCTTACAAACATTGATGTC
Organism: Palaemon carinicauda; assembly: GCF_036898095.1. Taxonomy (NCBI): domain Eukaryota; kingdom Metazoa; phylum Arthropoda; class Malacostraca; order Decapoda; family Palaemonidae; genus Palaemon; species Palaemon carinicauda. The sequence goes on from NC_090737.1 coordinate 54,136,831, forward strand.
AGAATGTCTATCTCTTCCACATCTAAAGCATCTTTCCCTTTTATATAAACTGTTGGGTGCTTTCTTGTAGTCCCTTTTGTACCATGAAACTTTTGATATATTGTCTGGGATCATTCCTCGTATTGTAGCGCTATTCTCATTAGCACTCTCAGAAGCTCGACAAATATCTACAGCATTCTGGAGATTCAGGTCCTTCTCTTCTAGCATACGTTTTAGAGCTTGTTCATCACGAGTGCCAACAACAATACGGTCTCTCAATCTATTGTCAATACACGATGAACAAAAATTGCAGAATGCTGCAATTTCCAGGATACCACGAAGGAAATCGTCGAAACTCTCACCAGTTTCTCGTTTTCTGAGGTAAAATTCTCTCCTGTCGACGATTACATTCTGTTGACCTCGTAAGTGACTTTCCATGGCATTAAGTATTGTTTCAAGATCTGCATCAGCCGGAAAAGAAAGCCCATATCGCAATGTTCGTGTCCAGTCTTCATCTAAAACAGTAGTGAGAACCGACCTTTGCTCAGCAGGCGTTAATGATTTAATTCCAGTCAGCATTGCATAACCATCAAATTTATGCCGCCAAGCATCGAAGTCCTTCAAAGAGACTGACGATGACAGGTGAGGTGCAGGTGTGGCACTATGAGGAATTTTATACCGGCACTGTGCATCATTTTGCGTAATTTCAGCACCTCCACTCCGTTGACGATTTTCGTTAACATTTCCATTTTGACCACTCATCATAGTTTCTAACATCATAGCTAAACCTTCTTCCCTCTTCTGAGCCATATCCGCTTGCTTCGCTAGCAGCTCCGTCAATTGTTCTAGTTGATCTTCCATCGTGTCAATCAAATCTTAAATTCTGAATCACTTCTGACTACGATCATTCCACCAGTAGAACAGATCCTACTCACTGCGTCATGTTTAATCTCTTGTAGGCTGGTAAAGAAACATGAACAATGATAGGTCTCTTTAATAAGAGGTTACTATACAAATTGACGGCTAAACAGAGACTAACAATATTCGTTACATACATAGAGAAGAAAAGTATTTACAAAGCTCTCGCTTGTTTATTTACATTTGAAACCACTCACCATTACAATATAATTTCAGAACAACCCATTATATAACTAGTAAACAAATAAATACAGACATTTGGTGGTATATCACACAATAAGTGTTCATATAATTATAATTTATTTTATATAAAGCATAGTCGACGGCGAAAATTAAAGATGTTTTACACCTAGCAGTTCCATTACATCCTGAAATAATTTCTAGGTGAAATTCATTCCTCGGTCACTTTGAACTATTGTCGGTTTACCGAACTTAGTGAAAAAGTCTAGTAACTTCTCAGCGATTATCATGCCACTGATGTTCCTGATGGGTATGACTTGCGTTACTGTACACATCCAGGTTAACATATATTTGTAACCTTTCTTTTGTCGTTGGTAAAGGTCCTACAATGTCGATCATTACCTTGCTGAAGGGTTCTCCTCGCACTTCTATCGGGTTTAATGGAGGTTTCTTAATGCACTCGCTTGGCTTTCCAGCCATTTGACATACGTGACATGCACGGCAAAACTAGCTTACGTCTTTATACATGCTTGGCCAGAAAAAGTGTTTCATTATACTCTCCGTCGTCTTCCTGATCCTCGTATGTCCCGACTTGTGTGCGATGGCGATCACCTGTATTCTCAAAGGTAGGGGAATTAATATCTGTCAATATATCCCTCATTCGACATTTTCAGGGATACTGGCTGGTCTTTGCTTCCTCATAAGCAACCTATCCTTAAGATAATACCAGCTCGGAGACTGCTGTGCCTCCATATTGTCTACCACACAATAAAATTAATATTGCACCCTTCCTTTGCCATCCTATCAGCCTTTTCCTATTCACTTGTCCTACTTCTAACATTGAATTTTCTATTTCTTCTGAGTCCATTTCTTCTTTTTCCTCTTATCCCCTCATCTGTCATTCCTCTTCATTCGGGCCGACTTGGAAGTTCTCTTCTTGCGTATCATCAAGGGAATCCTCTTCTTCGGAAAAAAATCCTGCAAATTCATTACTCCTTTGATTTCTTTTTCTTCTTTAGCAGTCACTTTCTTCTTCATAGTCCTAGTCATCACACAACTAGGAAATAAATACAGGTAGTCCTTCTCAAGTTCAGTTGTAGGACTCTACTTCAATTGTTTCTCTGTTACAATGGGACAGGGCATGAACGGTGCTCCCCCAACCTCATTATCTAGCGGGACATCTACTCCTTTGACGAACAATGAATCCTATTCCGCAAAGTCAAAATTACCTGTCACCAATTCATTTGACAGTTTCAAGCGGAAAATAGAGGTGACCTCATCACCTTCTATTTCCTTCAAAATAACTGAATTCCCTATGAGAGACTGTCCCACCAACGGATGTACTCCTCGTACTACCACACTACTATTACAACCTGTGTCACGCAAAATCCTGACCAGGGTTCACTCACTCCCTTCTATTGCTGCTAGCATACCTTCATAAATATATGGTTTAAAGGCATCCACGTTTTTTGTATTTGTCCTGTTTGTCGTGTAAACTTTAGCTTGTGTATTTTCCCATCTGTCCTTTCCCGATTGCTTCTTAGTATTCACATTCTGTGAAGTCGAATTATCCATCCTCAATAACTTGGGCGAATGCTTTCGGTTGGATTGAACAACATTCCTTACAGACATGGCCTCTCTTGCCATACTTAAAACAGATAATATCAACCTTCTGCACGTCTTTCAGGATACTTGAAGGAGGATGATACGACGTTTGTTATCATGGTACTATTGCATTCTGCTTAGGGACAGTACCTGAGCTACTTCCATCTTAACTGTTGAACTTGTTCCCGTAGTTATTTGCGATTGGGTTTCCATGATTCTGCGAATACTTGACACCTGGTCGGGAAGACTGTTGAAAATTCCTGCCTACTGAGGGTTTACGACTGATAATATCATAATCTTCACTCAGCCAAGCGGCTTTATCGAGTTTCTCCACTTTTCTCTCTCTCTCAAGTATGTTCGAAGGTGTTCATGAATTCCTTGTAGATACTCCCCTAGTATTATCAATTCTTCTAAATCAGCCATCTCCTTTACGTTAGCAGCCTCTGTCCATCTCTTAAAACATAGTCAAACCTTACAAACTTTTTATTATAATATTCAGGGGTCTTCTGAAATAATTGCAGCACGCTCTTCTTCACTTCTTGATACTCTATTCTCCGGTCCTGAGATAAGGATGAGTAAGCATTGCGGTCCTTTCCAAAGAGCACACTCTGCAATAACACAGACCATTTTTCTTCTGGCCATTTCATCGTCGCTGCAACTGCTTCAAAATGATTGAAGAACCCATCTGGGGACTCTCCTGTGAACCTTGGAATTAACATCAGGGTTTCCACCACATTAAACATGGGTTCGTGCCTACCAGGAGTCATCTCTATCAATGGCGGCACTTTCAGTTGGCGCTGGTGTGCAAAAGTTCTAACTCCAGCGTATACCTCGCTTTTTCCATCTCTTTTTCTCTCGCACGTCGTCTTTCTTCTTTCTCATTCTCTTCTCGCTTTGCTTCCATTTATTTTGCACGTCGTTTTTCTTCTTTCTCTTCTTCTCGCCTTGCTTCCATTTCCTTCACACGTCATCTTTCTTTTCTCTCTTCCTCCTCTAGCCTTGCTTCCATTAATCTTGAATTACTTGCAATCTCTCGGGCCTCTTTTCGTTCTCTTTCTTACATTTCCTTCGCATGTCATCTTTCTTCTCTTTCCTCTTCTTCCCATCTTCTTTTACTTTCTTCTCGTTCTACCATCATCTTCAACATAATCAAATTCTCTTCCGCTGCAATATGTCAAATCTCAGTTTCCACATCCTTATCTGCTGCCATGCCTTCAGTTTTAGGGTAAACCGGTCCTTGCTTCGCTAAAAATTCTTCCTCAGCTTCCTCCAACAGTTCACGAGCTGCCACAATATTCTCTTCCGACAACTTTCCCGAGTCTATCAACACTTCTAGGGCTAGACACATGATTTGGTCCTTATTCATCCCACTCGTAGCATGGCCATCACATGCCATTAAGATCGAGAGCCACTGAGCTTTGGTTACATTAGCTTCTGATAATTCCCGAACACTTGGGTTACTTAAAAACTCTTGGATATCATACTGTGCCATTTTGTTATTTCACAATAGATAATGCCTCTCTTAGAATAATATATTGACAATACTCAAAGCCCTATCAACACTGTGCTAATCATAAACCTTTAATCAAAATCACGGCCCTATTATCACTAATATTCAAAACAGACTCGCTCCATTCCTAGGGTCTGGGCACCAAATTATATTATACTATATTGATTCTGGATCTGAGCATCCAAATTGTATCATACGATTATGACTCCCGAAGTGTGGACACTAAAAAATATACTATACTGAAGCTCGTGGCTGGGAACCAAACATATAATATTATATATACTACGACTGGCGATTTAATTAACCTCTCAAATTCCAAATTACCTTGTTTGCTTTTACATAACAACTATTATACTTTAAAATAATAATACCTGAATTCTATGACCGTTAAATAAATCCCAGAGCAATATATAAAACACAGAATATCCAAAGGTCTCTTATGCACACTCAAAACTAATCTGGGTAATTACTCCTAAATATTAAATCTTATATTACAAGCCGAATCTGTTCCCAAATAATGATGACTAAAAACAATACACCCTTTTCAAACATAAATATACTCTATATAAATTACTATACTTTGAAAAGAATTTACATAACAAAATCAAGTCACTCGAAATAATTAATTCTGAATAAAACTTAGAATAAGACAATAATGCTACGGTCAGTAATTTATAACTTGACTTGAACTATTACATTTGATTAAACCTAAAGCTAAGAAAAGAAATATTGCAATGAAAATAATATAAATGCTTGAAATAACTCTGAAATAATAAAATGTTTCAGTTTGACTATTATTGAATAATAGTTAACCAGATCACTTTACATAACCTATCCTTGTAGAGGGACGTTTTAAAAAAAAAACGTTATACAATGCCAACACTCACCGCAATTCAATAAATTCAAAATCACCTTTTAGTCGTATGTGACACACGATTTGCTTTGTAGCACTGAGTCACTTAAGAGAGGACACACTAACGTAATGAACACTTTTGACGAATAACACTGTGGTACTTGTGGGAGAGAGAGGGAGAGTAGAGGGCAGCGGTTATAACTTGATTTATATGTCTCTCTCCCAACCTTGGGTCATCTTATATATGAACTTTTGGCTATTTCCAGAAGTTTCTAGGATCGAGTTCTGGTAGCGGGGTTGTGCCCAAGCATCAAAGTTGCCAAAACTTACTCTCCCAAACACTGTACGTATGCTACGCCAGACACCTCTCTCAGTCAGCTAGTTCCGTCCACCTATTGTCCCGAAATAAAAAGAAGATAACCTCCTCTCACCGGGCATTCTCGAAATTTCGAAAGCACATGTCAATGAATATTCTCTCTCTAACATGACTCAATACATCATGAAATATAAAAAGAATATTACCTAAGCTCTTGTTCCTATCTCGCAAGGATCCTGCAACACTTTCAAATAGACTTCACAATACTTCATAGCAAACATACATGAAATAGTAGGTTAATTCTTTAAAAAAATACGTAAATTACATATTTTAACTTGATTAAAGAATGCAATGAAATTCACGACGAGAGTCTTGCATAATTTACGGGCTGGGTATCATCTCTTCAATGCACAAATGTAAACAATATAAATAAACAAAAATAAAAAATCTTAATAAACTATGATATTTACTTTACACTAGACAAGCTTCGTTAGAATAGTTCGATAATGAAAAGTACTTTATATCATTTTTAATTCAAAACAACTTTGAAAATTTGGTTTTACATCTCTCTCTCTCTCTCTCTCTCTCTCTCTCTCTCTCTCTCTCTCTCTCTCTCTCTCTCTCTCTCTCTCGTTTTCCTTTTTAGGATTTTAGTGCGGTGTCTATATTTTCATTCTATTATCTTTAGATAATATCCCTGAGAATAATATCACTAGGAGCAATATATTTATTGCTTCCTTTCACAAAAACAATAATTCTATTTCCATTCATAACATCGCTCTTATATTCCTAAAATTAGGCCACCATTTAGATAAATGTTTAAATAAATTCTTTTCATTTAATTTTACAAACCTTCTAAAATAGCCTCACGGAAAAGAAAATAACAATAGACTTCATTCATTTCCTCCATTTTGCTTACCACTTTCACTCCTTTATATTTTCTCCGAAATGGAGAACTTCTCTTTCTTTGAAGCACCGGAACTCAGGGTACATAGCATCAAAGCAAACACGCCGCACTCAGCGATATAAGTTGCCTTTGTCTGACACTCTGAGACTTTTTTTTTCTTTCTTTCTTATCAAGGATTGAGAATTAAGAAAAATGATCTATAATATAAACATTAAAGATAATTATATAAGGAAGGAACTTGGTTTTTTAATTTGACACATCATAGACATCTTTTAAATGTTCTAATGGCGGGAGGGGTTGAAGAGAAAAGGCCAAGACCACATGGAAAGTTTAAAATAGAATAAGAAACTCTTCAGAATTGATCTGTATATATTATGGAACATCAATTTTACCCTATTTTTGGCCCCTTGTTAAAAAAATTCTGGGTGATAAATTAGTATGGCAAATGTTTGTTTTCATGCTTTAATGAGAGTCATAATTTGCAAAATATCCGAACTCTCTCTCTCTCTCTCTCTCTCTCTCTCTCTCTCTCTCTCTCTCTCTCTCTCTCTCTCTCTCTCTCTCTCTCTCTCTCTATATATATATATATATATATATATATATATATATATATATATATATATATATATATATATATATATATATATATATATATATATATATATATATATATATATATATATATATATATATATACATACATAAAATTATGTGTGTATATGTAGCCTTTGCGACTGAGATGTAGAGAGGGTGACTGGAATTTGTGTGTGTTTGTGCAAAAGCCGGCCGTTAAAGGCTATTTCCATACATATCTTTGTTACTTTAGCCTTGTATACGACATACGACATTGGACAGTATGTTGGTTAAAGACAGTGACATAGCCTTAGCAGGCAGGACAATACCCTAGAGATTGACCATATTAACATATTATTCACAGCCAAGCCCCCTCTTCACTTGTGTTAGGGCAAGGGAGGGCCAGAAAATGGCTGCTGATGACTCAGTAGGTAGACCTATAGGCTCCCCAATATATCACATCCATAACTCACAAGGTGAGGTTGCCGTCACTGTCTGGAAATGTTACTCCAATGTAAATGATTATAGAACATGTTTCCAATGAGGATTGTAAAAATGTGCGAGATGAGATCTGCCTTGTCCGAGTATACATTCACCTTTAAAACCGATGCCAGAATTACCGAGACTTCAATTTTAAATTATAACTATAATAAATATATGTTTATCTTGTATATATAAGATTCTTAAACTTAGTCATATATAAATTTTCCTTTACAAGATTATTAATCTATACTTGTAAATTATGAAATTGGAATCCTTTACCTGCATCGCTGATGTTTGATTGCATTCAGATAGAAGGGAAATTTTTTGATACCAGCCATAACAATACAAAAATTAAAATTACAAGATTAAATTTGCAGTAAACCAGAAATTATTTTGCTAATTCCTCAATGTTTTCAGTTTATCTTCTTAACATTCAAAGAATTTTGCTCTATTTTTCGAAATTTAATACATAAGAGGAAATAAATATAACCGTTTTAACGGTAATTCTCATTTTCGTTCTCACAGAATAATCTAGAACGCTTTACCGACTTTAAACTTCAAGTTTTCTGAGAGTGTGCAAAATTTATTCGGATTCGTTATAACAGTCATTCTCCCATGTCGTAACAATAATTTACAATGATAGTTGTAAGAGACTTTGAATTTGAAAAGTCATATTAAGTGATTTACCTCTCACTGCAGTAATGAGTCAAAGAAAAAGCACTAATGCATTTGTGGGCACCTTTTCCCACCTCGTAATTTATGGTTTTGGCTTAATGTAGTAGGGTGGAAGGAGAGTGGGAACAGAAAATAATGTTTACTCAATGTTTACTAGTATTACTTTTATTCTTTTTCATAAAAGACAAATATTACATTGAAATATATTACTTGATACCATATTTAAGTAATTTTTCCTTGTAAAATATACCCATAAAGATATATATATATATATATATATATATATATATATATATATATATATATATATATATATATATATATATATATAGATAGATAGATAGATAGATAGACATATATTAGTGTGCTACTTTTATAAGCACACATTGAGTATGTGTTGTTTAAGATGTGTATAGCTGGATAACGAAGTACATCTTATTAGCTTTAAAAGTATTTATTTGTTAAAAACAACAGAGTTAAACATCTCCATCACTGGAGGGAGCTGGTTTGGTCAGAGGACCAATTCTGGTGAAGTATAGATATGAACTGCCTAAATTATCGATATCACAGATATCGTATGCTTAGTTGATATAGCAGTTTTGTCACAATCTCGGAAGACACCTGCATCCGGTGACGTCACAAACTTTCACACGCTGATGCATTGGTGTAGACGTTTAAGAAAAATGTTACATTGTTGAGGCTGCATTGTGCGTCCTGTTTATGATTTGAATGACTACAGCAAGTCCCATGGCTAGCATCTTCATCCAAAATGACATATTACATCATGTGTTTTAAACATGTAATATTAATTATTACATAAGCTCGGCCAGCTATCTCAATTTTTTCACAAAAATTTAACAACAAGCCAAAACATGTTTACTAGGTGTGACTGGACATATGTATTATTCTTTGTTTAACTTTAGCCATAATCAAACGAGGACGAATGTCCAAATAGGCACATTAAAAAATAATAACAATAATGCATATGAAAAGGATATTACCAAAGCAAAGAAAAAAAATGCATGATAAAATAAAGATCATATATATGGTACATTGCTAGCAAATGATTATATGGTACCAAAAAAAAAAAAATACTGACTTACATATGATTCGGTAACTTGTTAAAGAATAATTGTTACCTTTGTCAGAAACATAGATTAACATAATACGGTAACTAATAAAAATATTTGTTACCTTGGTAAAAATTCAATTTTTTAGTGCACAAACACGAATTCCTGGTACGTACACGTACCACGGTTTCGTACATATATATATATATATATATATATATATATATATATATATATATATATATATATATATATATATATAGGGCTGATATATTTTATTAGATGCCCATAGATTATGTTAATTTATATATATATATATATATATATATATATATATATTTATATATATATATATATATATATATATATATATATATATATATATATATATATATATATATATATATATATATATATATATATATATATATATATATATATTTTTTTTTCTCTTTTCTTTTTAACATTCCGGCTTATATATTTTATTAGATGCCGAGAGAAAAAATTATTTATATTTTTTTAAATGTTGTTTTAAATGTATTTTTAACAATGCAATGTAGATAATTTCTTCAATTACATATTACTAGCGTACTAACAGCTTTTCTTACAAACTCTATTTCCAACAATTTACTCCTTTAGCGAATGAGGTGGCCACTTCAAACGGCTTTAAACTGAATTAAATAAGGAGTTTTGTCTGGACATGGCGAAACATTCTGTTGTAGCTGCCTGCTGTGCCGTAACCTACGCCAAACAAGGATGTTCACAGCGATAAATATCACCACCGTGAGAACCAGACCTGCTAGTAGTATGGGGTGAAGGATTTCCTTATAAGTCGGTGACAGGTGGTCCCTTTCGGTAAGCTTCATCAACCGCTTTGCAACCTGTCTGTTATACGGGAGAGGGAGTGCTGGCATTGTAGAGGTCCACGTGAAGCTCGCGAAGTAGGCTCGTTCTCTGATGAGTGTCCGTAGACCAGTCACCATGGAATTAGGGGAAGTCCCGATACAACCATCTGCTGCAACGAAGATGTGGGCGAAGGACGTGGATCCGTCAGGGCATGATACATTGAAGCCGTCCTTGTTGTATCGTATCCACGAGCCATTGTTCAGTCTGCAATTGAACTCATTATTGTCAAAGGGATAAAGCTTATCCAGAAAATTCTCACTTGTATGGGAGAGAGCACCGTCTAGCACTATACCTAACTCGCATGAATCCATTAAGTTTTTATGGAATTCAAATGTGTCAGCTGAACATATTTTTCTATCCATTTCGTCTGAACAGTGAGTTAATTGATTTAAGTCTTTAATGACCATATATGTTTCCTTGTCTGGGGAAATCAATACGTGTCCTGTCAAACTGGATATTACTGGATTTGAGTGATCCGTCATGAAAGTCAGAAATGGTGATATCCTGTAAGATTGCCAGGCATCAGAAGAATCAAAGGGAATTGTAATCCTAATCTTGTTATTATCAACGTTTACTGTAATTAGGCTGTAATAAAATTCTAACCTATGTTCGTCTAACAAAGGAACATAGCCTAGTTTATCCCTTCCGTTCTCCAGAATTAACTTTAAGTAATTTATAGGCAACAAATGTGGCGACAGTACACCTTTAGTTGCTAACGTGATAGCTTCTACATAATCCTTGGATTTCTCAATGAAATGTGCAATTCTGTTATGTATGTGATCTATCTTTGAATCATAATACGTTAATGTTGCCAACAAATCCTGTACTTCCATAATCTGAATGATATTATTTGAATGTTCATTTACTAAATCCATAATTTTATTGATTGAAGCTAACTGATTCCTTAGTTCTGACATAATCAATTCATCTTCATGAGTCAAGAACTCAATTTTCTTATTTTGATTACTAATTTTAAGACGATTGGAAATTCCTAAACCTAAACTTGCAACAGACCCAAAGGTGTTTAATGCAGCATAAATAAACGGATTTCGTCTTTCTTTATGTTCGTGTCCTACAGTCCACATCAAAAGGTCATAAGCCAAAGATCCTGTCTCGTAAGTCTTATTTTTCCAGTCATCAGATAGCATCTCTGCAACTTTTAATGTTGATCCAAGCAAACTCTCTGTAGTCAAATGAAAATGTCTTCTATGCAACTCATCCAATGAGGCAGAAAACTTTGAAATGGCGGTTCTTAAGCTAGTGACATCATTCTCTTGAAGAAAAATTGCTTGCATATTCACTTCTACAACTACGTTGGTTGATGTAATAAAAACGTCTTCTTGTCTTTCAACTATAGTGCCATATTTAAGATTTATACTTTTAGTTTTAGAGTCATCCCACACGAGAAAAATGTCTGAGCGAACAATATCACTCCCAACAACAAAAAATTCATCTTGGAAACCTGTAACGAGAAAAATATATGTAATTACTCCTCTATCAAAAAGAAAACTTTTAATCACAAAAAATAAAAAAAAAATTTTCCCTCACTTCTTTCCCTCTCTTTTCTTTTTAATTTCTTATGTGAGCCAATGGTACTATTCTCTCATCCGTGGGTTGCGATATGTTTTGAACTCTAAACCTATTGGCCGTTAATGTTTCCAAAATGTTAAATGGGCCTTCAAACTTATGTGTTAGTTTATAATTGAGCCCTTTTCGTACATTGATTTGAATATATACGTTATCACCCACGGTATATGTTTTAGTTGGTTTCGCTGTTTTATCATGATCCCTTTTCATTATGATTTGTGATTCTTCTAAATTCTTTCGAAGGATATCATATCGACTTATACTTGCATTTATACATTCTTTTGAAGGATTTGATAGATTAGTTGTAGGCGTTAATACATGGAAAGGCGTTCTAACTGGGGTACCATACAATGCTTCATGCGGTGACATTTTAATTGATATATGATATGAATGATTCAGAGTACCCAGTGCCGCCGGTATTGCAATATCCCAGTTGGGGTCTGATCCCCCTAGTGTTACTCTTAATATCTTTAATAGCTTCCTATTTGCTCTTTCCACTAGCCCATTCGACTCTGGGTGATATATCATGGTATTTATTTTCTTTATGCTGAGGAATTCACACAATGAGGTAAGAAAGTGATTATTAAATTCACCACCCGAGTCTGAGATTATCATGTGTGGAATTCCATGTTTATAAATGTAACACTCGTAAAACTTCCAAGCGCATTCAATCGCAGTTTTAGTTTTAAGCGCTATTAGTTCTGTATATCGAGTTAAAGCATCTATAATTACTAAGAGGTGCTTATTTCCTCTGTCTGACTCGTAAAATCCTGTTAACAAATCTAAATGTATCCTTTCAAAGGGTTGACTGGGCACAGGATAAGCTCCTAGGCTGACGGGTGTTTTCTTATGCCCTTTGTTTTCCTGACATGTGCGACAATTAACTATGTGTCTTTTTATATCTGTAAGCATTGTATGCCAATAAAACAATGATTTGGCTTTCTGTGAGATTAATGAGAACCCCGGGTGTCCATGTAATGGATTTGAATGCAACCAATTCAGGACAGTGGAAATAAGTGAGATTGGTACTACTACCTGGTCGTTAGTTACATGTGGTGTATTGCGGGTTTTCCTTGTCACGGTCCTACAGAGAATATTATCTTTGATTATATAATTCTGCTGCTTAAACTTTATATATTCCTTTTCCTTATGATTGCCTTTCAGAGCATTTATAATTGTTTCTATTTTCTGATCTTTTCTTTGCTCAGTCTGTAACAATTCAGCGCTCCAGCCTAAATCTTCTTGTTCAGATATTGTTTTTACAATAGGCATGAATGTTGATATATCTATTAATTCAACTGAAGGCTCTGTACAAGATGACACGGGGTTGCGTGATAATGCATCCGCAATGATATTTGCTTTCCCAGGTAAATACCCGATTCTTGCGCCAAAATCTTGAATGATCAAATGCCACCGAGTTCGTTTAGGGCTGTGGTTGAAGCCTTTAAAGAACTCTGTTAGTGGTTTATGGTCAGTAAGAACCTTAACGGGATAACCGTAAATTATGAACTTAAAATGCACTAGTGAATTAACAATAGCTAGCCCTTCCTTGTCTATTACTGCATACTTACTTTCGGAAGTTCTCAATTTTCGAGAATAGAAAGCTATCGGGAAAAATTGTTTATCATAATGCTGAAGCAATACCCCTCCTACTCCTAAGTCTGAGGCGTCTGTTGCAATGAAGAATTCCTTACCGAAGTCAGGAAATTTTAAGATAAGAGAACTACACAGTTCATCTTTCAAAGTATTAAACGCCTGTTGATGTTGCTCAGACCATATGAAATCTACGCCCTTCTTCGTAAGATCAGTTAAAGGAGCGGCTATTATTGAATAGTTGCGTATAAAACGCCTGTAATATCCACTACAACCCAGAAATTGCTGTATTCCCTTGACATTAGTAGGTATGGGAAAATTACGTATAGCCGACACCTTATCATGGACTACTTAAAGACCTTGGCTTGACACCATGAAACCCAAATATATTAATTCTGTTTTGAAAAATTCACACTTACTAATCTTTACCCTTAAGTTATGTTGTCTTAGTCTCTGTAGTACTAGTTCTAACTTACGTAGATGTTCTTCTAAGGTGTTGGAAAAGATTACAAGATCATCCATATAGGCATGCAATATATCCCCTAACAAGTCTCCAAACACTATGTTAATCATTCTTGTAAATGTTATAGGAGCACAACGTAAACCAAAAGGCATCCGTAAAAATTCATAATGTCCCCTGGCTGTGCTGAAGGCTGTGTATGGGATACTATCTTCTTCTAATGATATCTGATGAAAGCCTTTAAGTAAGTCCAAACTGGTAAAATATTTATTCTGACCTAACAAAGAAAAAATATCGTCAGTACAGGGCACTGGGAATCGATCAGGGATCGTCTCCTCGTTTAGACGATGAAAGTCGACGCAGATACGCCATGTTCGATCTTTTTTCGGTACAACTATTAAAGGAAAATTATAAGGGCTGTTTGATTTCCTAATGACTCCTTCTTCTAGCATTTTACCTACTTCATCATTTATTTCATTCTGGAATTTCATAGGGAGTCTGTACGAGGGTACATAGATAATTTTCTGCTTGTCCTTTAACCTTATTTGATGCTCGATCACATCTGTTTTTCCTAAGGATCCATCCATAGTGGAAAAAACATCATGATAATTAGTTAAAAGTCCAAAAATTTTCTGCTGAATTTCTTCGTCCTGAATGTCCTTATTGATTTTATTTTTAATAGATCGCAAAAGGGATTCATCCGCAACTGATTGAGAGTGATTGATTTCAGCAACGGTAAGAATACGATGTTTATAAACTTCTACATCCAAGATATGTTGATTTTTGTGAATTACTAAAGTGTTATTTAAATGATTACAGACTTCAATATTACATTGTTGATGTGAGCCTACTGTATAAATAGCTTGTGTGACAGACAATCCGTTAGTTTTCAAAGTATCGGAAAGGATTAGTATTTCAGATCCCGGTAATGTTTTCTTTATTTGCACTATTAAATTCGAAGGTACGTTTGGTTCGAGAGATTGCGTGCAAGATGATATTACGGGTGAACGAGAATTCTGCTGGGTCGCGTATATTATTTCTTTATTAGTGAGACAAGTTATTGGTTCTTCAACGTACGTTACGGTTACATTTGTTGTCTCCTTTTTATCCAAAACTGATTTTAAGGTATTAGAAGACATAGAATTTCCCTTTGATATACACGCCGTGCTTGGCAGGGGCTAAGATAATGTTTTGATTTCCCATAGATGGGTATCCTATAATTACAGCTGGATACATATTAATGTTTTTTACAACAACAAATGTATCGGCAAACGTGCGTTTACCGACTTTGAACTGAACATGAGTTATGCCTATGACATTTAATTCATTATTTCCTATACCCGAAAGTCTAATTCCGGATTTTTCAATCGGAAAGTTCGAAAACAACAAATGATGTGTCTTCAAATCCATGATATTACGTGGACTACCAGAGTCAAAAAATAACGTAAAGGATTTGTGTTCTAAATTTACAGCATATAAGGTTGGCCGTAACTCATTTTGGCTTATTATTGTATGAATTCGTTGCAAATCTACGGGAGCATGCACTGTTTTACTTAATTCGGCCGTGTGTTTCATAGGAAAATCTATTGTCTCACAATTATCTGATAAAACATTAAATTGATTATTCAATACTATTGAATGTTGACATGAATGACCTTGACCCAACATCACTCTCTTCCCCTCTGGAGTTAACTATGTGGTATTTGCTTTGCTCTGCACATTCTGAAAATTAGTCTGACCTTGCAAGGTCTGGTTTGACGACCCAGGCTCAGCGATATTCGAAGAAGTGTTTGTTTGTTTTGGACTCTGAACTGCATTGACATTTGGTTGTTTCTTCTTATTGTTAAAATGAGGATTTTTCTTTTTATTTCCATATGGAACTGACTGTGGAATTGACTGTGTATTTCTGGGATTCTGTTGTGTCTTACGCGAGTAACATTGGCTATATGAATGAGTTGCACTGTTATGAATCGAGCAGAATTTCGTTCTGCAGTCCGCGGTTAAGTGACCTTGACATTTGCAATTATAACACGTCATTCCCGCTACTTGACTAGTAACTACGTTCACTGTTTGTGGCTTTGTTTCATTCTTTGCAAAAACTTGAGTTAACACGGGATCGAGATCTGGACACTTGGACATGTGTTTCTTTATCTGTTTATATACATCCAATTCCGTACTTGCAGGCGTTAACTTCTTATCAAAACACCGCACTAAAGCTTCAGGCAACATAAGTGTCATGCAAGTTAAATACATTAGTCGTAAAAAATCTTTCACGGAGATGTTATCGCTAGTAACCCAAGTGGAATGACCTAAAATGTCCTGATATTCATTAAGCCTATCAGCTATGAGAGCTGCTCTCTCAATAACATTAAGCCGATTCATAGTGGCTTGATTAAGTGTATTTCGTAACATTAATACTACATCCAAGGCTTCCTCACCCCCATAGACTGCGCGTAACCTAACTTTGAAATCATCCCAGGTAACTGCTTCTTGAAATGAAACACCTCTTAAATACGCACTCGCATCCCCCTTAGAAAAATCTATAAAACTTTTAGCTTCTTGTAATTGTACAAAAGGGTCTACGATTTGTTTGGGATTTAAATGGGCATCGACGGATGAAATCCATGACTCCACATTTTGTGGCAAGAACCTGTTGACCCGACCCTGAAAAGGAAGGATTGCTGACCTGGCATTTACAAGCGTCACAATTGGAGGAGGATTAGTCTGGCCTACACCACTAGGTCCAGGGGTAGGGCTCACAGGGGGAGTCATGACTGCTGTATTTCTTTTCCTATCTCTTCGACCCCTTGTAATTCTATCAAAATATCTATATGAGTACAGACGTCCACTGCGTAAACGCATATGTATAACAAAATTCCCCAATCTATGTTACTAATCCCAAAACATTTCCCGAGAATTTCTGAAAGAAAAAGGAATTAGCACAAAGAGAGAAAAATTCTAGATAAGAATTCGGAGTTGAACACAGTTTCCTTCAATGAACGGAAACAAAAGATTAGCAATTCACTCACCCCAGTAATAATCGACTAACGACTCGTGATAACTACACTTCACTGCCTAAACTGGAATGAATTCAAAAATCTGTACTTAGCTTATATATGGGTCTGTGTGATGTCGACACATCCTCTCTCTCTCTCTTGATGTTTTGTTAGCGATGTATCGTTCGAGTTTCTTGTTGAATGTAGTGCTTCCGGGGTATGTTTTGCAAACGTTGAACGCCAGTCCTTGGGTTTCCTAGGATGTTGATTGAAGATCCAGTTCATTGGTTTGTATTCATAACATTCATTAATGTTAAATATTTCGATGGACTATATTACTTAGTCAAAATTGTAGAATCATGTAGATAATGTTGAGTTCTTGAAGATCTTTCTTTGGTTTTACAGCTTTTATTTTGAAGTCTTGAAGATCTTTCTCTAATTCTTAGAGTTGAACTGCTGCCACCATTTATTAGTGTGCTACTTTTATAAGCACACATTGAGTATGTGTTGTTTAAGATGTGTATAGCTGGATAACGAAGTACATCTTATTAGCTTTAAAAGTATTCATTTGTTAAAAACAACAGAGTTAAACATCTCCATCACTGGAGGGAGCTGGTTTGGTCCGATGACCAATTCTGGTGAAGTATAGATATGAACTGCCTAAATTATCGATATCACAGATATCGTATGCTTAGTTGATATAGCAGTTTTGTCACAATCTCGGAAGACACCTGCATCCGGTGACGTCACAAACTTTCACACGCTGATGCATTGGTGTTGACGTTTAAGAAAAATGTTACATTGTTGAGGCTGCATTGTGCGTCCTGTTTATGATTTGAATGACTACAGCAAGTCCCACGGCTAGCATCTTCATCCAAAATGACATATTACGTCATGTGTTTTAAACATGTAATATTAATTATTACACATATAGATAAATAGATAGATAGATAGATAGATAGATGGATATATAGATAGATAGAGTGTACAGTATATATACATATATGTCATATGCTCAGAGGTACTAAATCTTCCTATTCACCCCAAGAGTAAGGAGGATTTTCATGAGGCAGATGATGCAGTTTGCATAGAGATGGCTGCAGACCAACAAGTGGAGCATGCAATATTAGGAAACAGGTAACGGTGTTCTTGTAATGTGGGCCTACTGTGTTGATGTGAATATGGACATAATGATGCTACGGTTGAGGAAATGTGCCTTCTCCTGAATCTATGTATTGATGTACTTTTGAAGTTTATCGTAAGGTATTTGTGTGGACCAAATCCATAGTATCCTTAGTAAAGCCATGAGAAATGAACTTTGGATTAAAACAAACACGTGTCAGCACATGGGAGCAGGTATCAACGAGTTTTGCCTAAAAGTACTAATGTTACAGAGTAGGTAGTCGTTAGAGTCTTCCAGGGTGACGTCTTTCCAATAGAGTGATGTACAGAATGTCCTACAGGCTTGGTACTCTGGATCTTTTTGTTGAGCTTCTACTGAGGTGTTGTAATCCAAACCCAGATGAATGGGGCCAATTTATATTTTTACAGGTCATCGGCATTGAGATTCATTCTACTAGGGACGTGTTGAATGGTGCAGTTGTATTCAGCCATGCTGGAGAGATGTCGGCATTGAGGGGTGGACAAGATATCGCACTGTTGATAGAAAGTGTGCATCTGGGGCATGTGGTCTGTGCAATGATCTAGTTCATACACCCCTCAGAAGTGGCCATAATTACGGATAGTCAAATGCATTGCCAGCAATTCTTGGTCAAAGGTAGAGTAACAGGATTCAACCTTGGATAGTTTTCTACTGAAGAAGGTCAAGGGGCAGGGAAGTCGTTGAACACTTGCTGGATTACTGCACCAATAGCGATGTCATAGCATAGATGGAGAGCAGAAGACGGGCTTGTGGTACAGAAAAAGAGAGAGCAGTAGCAGTTGATAGGGCATTCTTTGCTTTTTTGAAGGCTGCTTCTGAAGGGGACCTTACCTCAGGTCTTTTGGCTTGCCTTTGAAGGAGGCACTGAGGGCGGAAAAAGTTGTGGCAATTACAGGGAAGAACCCGTGATGATAGTTTTTCAAACGTAGAAATTTTTGTAGAGCTTAGACAGTCGAGGGCGTCGAGGAGTTCTGAAAGGATGATACCATCTGAGGGGTGGGGTATGGGTGGACGCCTTCAGGAGTTATGTAGTACCCTAAGAATGATATATTGGCCCCAAAGGTACACTTGTCCTATCATACTACAAGGCCGTTGAGATTTAGGCATCCGGCGTTCGAGAACAATGTATAAGTGATGTAGGTGTTCCTATTTTGGAGGATGAGTCCACAAGTATGTCATCTACATAGCATACACAGAATGAGAGGTCCCTTAAGAGTCCATCCATGAGGCATTAAAAAGTGGCCCAACTCCACAAACTCCAAAACAGTATTAATTTACTATGTATGTGCCAATGGGGGTGGATATGGTGGTCTTGGGGATTTCTTCTAGGTTCATGGGAACCTGATAATACCCCTCCAGCAGGTCGAGAGTGAAGAACACCTTCGCTTTGTGGAAGTAGTAGGTAATATCGGTGATACTGTGAAGAGGATTGTCATCCAGTTCTGTCTCTATGTTTAGTCGCTTATAATCCAAACAGGGGTGCAGGGAGCCATCCTTCTTCAGGATGATGTGTAGAGGTTACAACCCTGGGTTAAGACCTTTTGACAAAGGCCCATTTCCTCCATTTAGGTGAATGTTCATTTACAGTTGCCAAATGATCTGTGGCTAGACGCCAGAATCAGGTAAACACAGGGCCCCCCTTGTCCTGATAATTGGGTAAATACTGTGGTTGGCAGGAATCTTGGGTATTTAGTGAAAATCTGGTTGTAATACTTCCGGGTACAATATGAGGAGGTGGGTGTGTGTGTGCTGAGTGTTAGGTTGAAGGAGGTGGGGGGGATGTTGAATTGTCGACAAGCATGAGTGTGTCAACTAACCTCTGATATGCCATATGAACCATGAAGTTGAAATTGGCCAATAAAATCACTGATGATTGGCAATGTTATGTTCACAACAAAAACCTTCCTATGGTATTTTAAACTACCAAACAATAATGTGATTGTCTCGGACTCGTGGTTGTGTTCCTCAGATCAGTTGGTAGCTACCAGGCAGACGTCAGCAAGTTTCGAATGATTAAGTCGTATCCTGGAGAGTGACATTGGTAGAAGGGAACGACAAGCACTTGTCGTTCCCACACAACATTACCTGCATTATATGGATAGAAAAAAAAATAAGTAATTTTTGGACCACAGTTAACCATCCAAACATTTCGTCGCAGCAGCCCCGAATCTGGAGTATCATTAAATTGTTGTAGAGGGTCATTGGTTGGGGCATGAGCGAGGGGCAGCATATGTCACTTGATGGGCGTTAGTGTCCTACCGCATTCACGTCAGCTTCAATATGTGTTTAATTGTTGTTCTCTTCGTCAAAAGTGGAGATGCTGGAGGAGTTTTACAAAGTGGGTGAAGTGGCTGTCTACATGAGCGTCACCTTGATCATCAGATCCTTCATGGGAAGGTATCAACATTGGGGATGGTGGTGCGTAGAGGTTCGGGTAGGCGTTGTATCCAAAGGAAAGGAAGTAGGTTTACTTTCCAAGGAGAGCTGTCTGTGGCAGGCTGAAGGTGAGAGATACTGGACATTTCCTGGAGGGCAAGCGAAGCCTTTTGGTTCCCCAATAGTTGTTAAGAGAGCTGAAAACCCTTGGCTATATGGGCGGTTTGCTATGCTGAATACTGCTCCAGGAGGTATGTTTAGGAACGTCATACTCTATTTAGCCCGTTGATAGCAGAGTCAATTTGAATTTTCCGGAAAAGTGATATCGGGATCGTTACGAGGACATAGTCTACTTTGGTGCTTGAGGAAGTAACACCCTTGATGCGATACTGAGATTGGGAGAGCTGAAACCTGGCAAAAATTTCTCTACGGGCAAAGGGCGACAATTTCATTGATGCGGCAAGGATACGAGAGTCAGGTTTGATGGGCAGCATCATCAAAGTGTAGGGTGCAGTGGTGAGTGGAAAGGCGATGAGCAGCTGGTTACTCAATGGTCACTAATGTCGCAGGCTACAACTAAAAAGTTGGACTGGATATAAATGATTCCTTCACGCAACATCACAAGTAATAGCAAACTTTCATCAAACTTCTATTTTAAAGACTCTGGGTTACAAAAAATAGTTACTGAAAATCTAAACGATCCTACCCTATTATTCCTTTCTCCTTCCAATGATATTTCATCCTGTTATGTATATTCTGTTCTCATGGTCTCTGTCTTCTATTTATCAGTATATATTTCTGAATATCCTTGTGCTTAAAAAGAGTACCTTCAATAACAAGATTGTATGTTGAAGAAAACCTTAGTCTTTTTTTTTTTTTTCAATTTTAATTAGAAACTTCACCAGACCCTCAACACCCTTAATATTCTCTATACCTAGGTTATTCCTCCCTAATTTAGTATAGTGGTCACCGATAACATTTTTCATATCTCTTTCTGCAATATCATCTATTACACTCTGCATTTATTCGTAGTATTCATGTTCTTTTTTTTCTGAGGGGAATAATTTGTTGGTGAATAGCAAACTGTAACACTCATATTGTACTGCTTTGATTTTAACTTTGCAAGTAATAATCTACTTTACAACTCACTACTCCGTTAATGCCCTTTCTTCTCATACTTTCATCATTCCTACCCCCTCTCTTCTAAATCCATACACCCACAGACACACACGCCTACACACACACACACACACACACACACATACACACACATGCATACGCACATATATACACACACACCCACCCACACACACACACACACACATATGTATATATATATATATTTATATATATATATATATATATATATATATATATATATATATATATATATGTATATATATATATATATATATATATATATATATATATATACATATATATATATATATATATATATATATATATATATCGTCATTATTAGTTGATGCATTAGTAGCTTCTTGCATCCCATGACTATACTATATAAAGTAGAAATTTGGAAGGTAAGAACGAATACCACTTTAAGTTGTTCCTTTTAATTGTTTTTGCTGAAACCTATTCCACTCATTTACTTTTTACTTTCTCTTCGGCTTTATTTTAGGATAAGAAAGCACTAAAATATGAAAGCAAATATTGGAATATTTCATGTTAAATTTTTGCTTTTGAAAAAAGAAATGACATAATTGAAATATCTAGTGAGCATTGCATTATGTCCGTACCTGCCATCCACCCCAGTCCTTTAAACCAAAACCATAAAACATGATGTGGGAAAATTCACCCTTAAAAGAATTAGTGCCTTTTCTTTCTTGCTTTCACATTCAGTATCTCTTACGACTTCAAGGAGTAATTTTGGGATGATGTAGGAGAATGAATGCCAAAATCGTAAACGAATTAATTTTTAAAAGTATATTATTTCTGAAAAGGTATTATGATACTAGAGGATTAAAGACAGTAAACCATCCTAGGTTCTTCTGTGAAGCCAAACAAATAAAAATTTGTCGTTGTAGCGATTAGATGTATTCCCTCTTCAAATTAAATTGCTGATAATGGTGCAAGACTCTTGGAAGTTAAGATGAAAATCCTTCCGTGGTAATGAGTAAAATAATTACTGGTGTATTACAAACTTACTACTGTAATTTAATGGACCACTCCTTTACTGTTTTTTTTGGTATGTAGAGGTTTGGTATTGCTGTGGTTGCTGTTCATGAAATGTTGATTCTATATAAAAACAGTCAAATGTCAGTGATGTAGTGGGATGATTCTAAATTCGTAATCTACAGCTGAATAAATTAATAATCTTTTTGAGGAGCATTTAATTGATACTAAGCATAATGATATTATTTATAGATGGTAACCATATCTTATATATTCACGGAAAAAGGTAAAAACGGGTTTGCTTTGCCATCGTTTTTCAGAGGCGAATGATGATAGATTATGCAAGGGGTATCTCATGCCGCACATAACATTTATCAGGCATAATTTTAGAATTATCTTTATGTAGTAAATTATAGTTATATTTAATAAAACATTGGTATACTTCAATGAAATTAGCCTTGTCGAATTCTTTTACACCTGAATCTTAGAAAAATCCACACCGTCCACAGTTATATATAGTATGTACAAGGCCACATTACCAAAGGAATATAAGGAAGTAGCTGCTACTTTGCAGATTAAACATGAGGTGATAGCTATTCTTGCCATTAACCGGCGAATTTGCACGAACCTAATGACCCCTTCTCCTTCTGTTATATATACTGCATACACTTACACACACAGACGCAGACACAGACACAGACACATACACACACACACACACACACACACACATATATATATATATATATATATATATATATATATATATATATATATATATATATATATATATGTATATATATATATATATATATATATATATATATATATATATATATATATATATATATATATATATATATATATATATGTATATATATATATATATATATATATATATATATATGTCATGGGTAGATAGAATAATATAGAAGGGAACGTTGAAACATGTAAAGTTTCTAATCTTAAGAAGCAGAGAGGAGAGGTCCCGCTAGTGTTTACTAGAAACTCTCACCGCCGTTGATTGAGGTCAAGGTATTTATTAGATGTGCCCAGATCAGCAGACCTGGGGCATAAGGATCGACTGTTTTAGCAATTCGAGGAGCCAGCGTTATAGGACCCCTAGCACATGGAGAGCCTGTTGTCGCTGAAGAACATAGATTAACGGAAGGTAAATACATGTCTCGCTTCAATCATAGCGCCATATGGATCATGATTGCACCAGCAGACCATTCGGGAAAATGCTATCAAAGAGGCGTGGTTTTAAGGAAAACCAATGAGGATGATGAAAGGAGAAAATTTCCATATATGGAATTGTCCATAGTTACCCCCTCCCATACAGGGGTATATAAACTTCAAAGCGAACGAGAGAGAGAGAGAGATGACAAGAGAAAGAACGAGAGGGAACGGGCACAAAGAACGAGAGAGAACGTAAGGACCAGAATGCAGATGTGACCAGCCTTATGACAACTTGCCCGAGATGTCAGAACGAGTGGACCCCTGTCGTTATTACTAACCACGAAGCGCCCAGACCTGAAATATCTACGTTCCTGAATTGTCAAGATCTGCTGTGAAGAGTACCATCATTTCTTTTAAGTATTATTTGTCTGCTCTCTTGATTGTTCCCCTATTTTCTGAAGTATAGTTTCATCAGATGATTTTCTTTGTTCAATTCTTTGCTTTCCGAATACTCAATCAAGAAACATTGATCTTTGACTAGTTGTTAATAAAATTGTTTTCTTTTGCGAGTTTTCTTTCTATATTCCTTTTTTTCATTTGATGGTTGTTGATTTATCCTAATTTAATTAATCAATTCAAAAGAACCCGATTCGATACCCACGAGGATCATAACAGTTGGCGACCTGGCCAGGATTTTCGACAACATAACCAATCGAAAACAGGGAGAATATAGAAAGAAGCAGAATGAATGAGATTATGAGAGATTTGATAGATTCAGGTAAACTTCTTGGTCTAGATGGCGAAGCTCTCCGTGAGTATGTTATTAAGAGAGAAGAGGGTGTGTTTGAGAGAGAGACGAAAGAGCAGCTGAAAGGGAAGAAAATGAAAGACAGCGTAAGCATGAGTTAGAAATTGCTCGTTTAATACAAACTCTTCATAACAAACGGTCAGGTAGCACATTAGGAAGTAATTCACCTTCGAATAGTGACACTGATATTTTAGATATGAGTACAGTGCTCAAACTTAAACCCAAATTTGATGAGGAAGATGTTACGAAATATTTTATGTCTTTTGAAAAGTTAATGAACAGAGTAGGTTTCCCAAAAAACAGTGGACTTTGTATTTAAAATCAGTTTTAAGTGGTAAAGCACATTTTGTGTATAGTTGTTTGTCTGAGGATGAAAGTGAAGATTATGATACTATGAGAGAAACCGTACTTAGCGCATAAAGATTGGTACCAGAGTCGTACCGTAAGAAGTTTAGAAGTTTGAAAAGAGATGATACTAGTACTTATGTAGAGTACGGAAAGAAGTTAGAAAAATCATCTTGTGATTGGTTGACTTCCGCTGAAGTCGATAATTTTGAAGATCTCAAGAATTTAGGTTTGTTACAAAGTTTCAAAGATAACATATCCCCAGACATCAAATTATATATATAAGATAGGCGTGAAACATCTTTTACCGATGCTACAAGATTAGCAGATGTGTACAGTCTCACACATGGTTTAAGTGGCAGTAAAAAAAAAAAACGATCTTTTGTCAAGTAAGGCACAACATACTAAAGGTAGCTTTAACAATAACGATATTAGGAACAGGGATTATTATCATTATTATTGTTACACATGTGGGAAGGAAGGTCATATTTCTCGGTACTGTAGGAGCCAATGGGTAGTCAGTAATTCAGAGGTTACTTGTGACAATTGTAATAAGAAACTGCATATAGCTAGGATTTGCACAGTAGAAAGTACGAATTTGAAGAAACCTGTGTCACTAGTTAATAATCTTTCTTCAGGAAGGAATAGTCACTTGAAAGAAACTAGGAAACATTATGGTGAATTTATGTCTTAAGGTTTACTTTCTTCTCTTAAAGGAGGTGATTCAAGGGAAGTAGTTTTGCTTAGGGATACAGGAGCGGCCGTATCACTCGCTAGGAGAGAGAGTGTACCAAGGAATGTAATAATCAGCATGAAAGAAAAAGTTATGCTAGGTGGGTTTCCGAACACTTGTGTAGTTTGTCCTTTGTTAAAGATGAAGTTGAAAAGTCAGTTAGTGACAGATGTAAAACTAGCAGTCGTGGATTCTTTGCGCCGTAGACAGCGTTGACATTATTATTGGCAACGATTTAATTACCTCCAAGTGTGTGAATCCTATTTTAAGTGAAGTTCAAGTACCTTAAATGATAGTAACTAGGTCAGGATTAGATACAGATATTGACTACGGTCATAGGTTGTTCAAGGATTCGAACGTAGGTAATAGAGGCAGTGATGATGAGCTTAGCATAAGTGAAGCTAAGGAAACGGACTCTATCAATGTTGATAATGTGAGCAGAGATGATGATGTAGCTGTTGAAAGAAGTGATGTACAGATAGACAATGTAATAGGCCCAAGTAATAGCAGCTGTAGTGTTTCGGAAACTAGCATATTGAATAAGGATGAACTAGTTAAGATGCAGATGGAAGATGAAACACTAACTCAAATTTTTGAATGTGAATTGGATGATGAACCTGAAAATGTTTGTAAGGAAACATTTAGTCTAAAAGACATACTTTTGTGTCGCTATGTTCGTCCTAAGACAGGTAACAAAGAGGAGGTCATAGAGCAATTACCAACTCCTAGGAAACTTCGTGAATCAGTTTTGAAATTAGCACATGACGAACAAGGACAGGTTCGGAGTAAATAAAACATTCAAGTGCATAAGTAAAACGTACTTTTGGCCTAAAATGAAAAGTGATGTGAAGAGATTTGTTTTAAGTTGTCACGAATGTCAAATGGCTGGCAAACCTAATCAAGTAATTCCCAGGGCTCCGTTATGTAATATTCCATCGGTAGGAGAACCTTTTCAGAATGTCGTAATTGATATAGTAGGCCCTTTGCCCAGAAGTAAGGGAGGGAATATCTATCTATTAACAATCACTGATAGACTAGCACAATATCCAGAAGCAATCCCAGTAATAAATTGCAATGTAAAAACTGTAGTTAAATGCTTGCTGAACTATTTCTCTAAATTTGGACTTCCTTGCGTTATACAGTGATAATGGTAGCAATATTGTATCAAAGTATTTCAGAGATAAAATGAAAGAGTTAGGGATTAAAATTGTAACTTCCACCCCGTAAAACCCTGAATCACAAGGAAATGTTGAACGTTTTCATCAAACGTTGAAAAGTTGCTCAAGGAAGTTGTGTAA
>NC_090737.1:54188478-54220978 GCF_036898095.1 Palaemon carinicauda
ATACTGAGATCCGGATGTTGAGGAGCCACAGTCTTTGATCTACTTACAATCATACTTTGAGTTTTGTTAGGATTCAACTTCATACCCCATAATTTGCACCATGCACTAATTTTAGCTAAATCTCTATTAAGGGATTCACCAGCCCCAGATCTACATTCAAGGGATGAAATTGATGCAAAGACAGTAGCATTATCTGCATATGCAACAAGCTTGTTTTCTAGGCCAAACCCCATGTCATGTGTATATAGTAAGAAAAGTAATGGGCCAAGAACACTACCCTGTGGAACACCGGATATCACATTTTTATACTCACTGTGGTGCCCATTAACAACAACTCTTTGAGATCTATTACTTAAAAAATCAATGATAATGCTAAGAAACGACCCACAAACTCCCAACTGTTTGAGTTTGAAAACAAGGGCCTCGTAATTAACATGGTCAAAGGCAGCACTAAAATCAAGGCCAATCATACGAACTTCCTGACCACAATCAAGGGATTTCTGTACAGCATTAGAGATTATAAAAAGGGCATCACATGCTCCAAGGCCTTTACGAAAACCAAATTGCAAACTAGGGAGTAGATGACTACTTTCAGCAAACCTATTAAGACGTTTTACCAGAAGACATTCTAAATTTTAGATAATATGGGAGTTATGGAAATTGGGCGGTAATCAGTGGGACTTGAGCTACCAAAAACACATTTACATAGAGGAGTAAGATTACCAATTCTCCAACAAGTGCTGAAAGCTCCTCTTCTTGCTAACTTGCGCAAAATAACAGATAACTTTGGAGCTAAGAAATCTGCTGTCTTTATAAAAACAAAGGAAAAATACCCTTTTGTGTCTACTCCTCCATAAGCATCATGGTCCATCAACAGAGCTTCAATATCACGAGATCGAAAAGCTAAATTAGTTAGTTTAGCCTCAGGAAAACAGTAATGAGGAAGTTCAAGTTTTACATTACTCTGTTTGCTGTCAAAAACATCAGCCAAAAGTTTTGCCTTTTCCTTTAACAGTGAGTGACTGAACCATCTGGGTTAAGTAAAGGAGGAACTGTTGCATCTACACCAAAGAGTGCAGATTTAAGGGTAGACCACCATTTATGGTCCTGCGTTGTACCAGACAGGCTTTCTTTTATGGTTAAATTGTACTCCTTTTCAGTTGAGGTATAAACTCTCTGAGCAAAAGCTCGAAGCTGGGTATAGTTGTTCCATGTCAAATCTGATCTGTTACCCTTCCAAAGGTGATAGACCTTCTGCTTCTCCAAATAAGCACGTCTACAATCATCATTGAACCACGGTTTGTCCTTCACTCGGTACCTCAGCACACGAGAAGGGAAACGCCTATCAATTATGTTGACTAGATTCTCATTCAAAGGGACAAGAGGATCTACACTACTATATTATTGTGACCAATTCAAGCACAAAAGATCATGCAAAATCCCATTCCAGTCTGCTTGGGATTTCATATAAATTTTACAAGAGTATGATATATCAGGGACAGGCTGCTGAGTCTTCACTACTAATGAAATGAAGGCATGATCAGATGTCCCGAATGTAGAACCAACTTTACTAGTTATAACGCCAGGGGAGTCAGTATATACGAGGTCTAAGCAATTACCAGACCTGTGAGTAGCTTCATTTATGATTTGCTCACAGCCTGTTTCCGAGGCAAAGTCTAAAGCTTTTAAGCCATGGCGATAGGTAGGAGAGATTTCTCTATTTCCTATATTCATTTCTTTAGTTATCACAACATTTCAGTAAAAATTGGAGTAGCTTGTAATCTATTTCTTAGAGGTTTGAGAAGCTGTTCCCCAGCCTACCTAAGTAAAGAACTTGAAATAATTCGTAAACAACTCGGCCAGCTGTTCTACCCGACATACGTCATAGAAAAGGCCACCAACTAAGCCAACACGATATATTATAAAGATCATGTTACTAACCAAAGGGATTTTGAAAATAAGATAAAACTCCCATATATAGAAGGTATTAAAAATATAACAAATAATATCAAAACTGAGAACCCCTTTGTTTTTTTCATATCCCAAGACCATAGGAAGTGCCCTTATTAATATTTATCAAAATAAAAGAGATATGGAATCTGGCGTTTATAAAGTACCATGTGGGGATTGTGAAAAAGATTATCCGAACACAAAAGATCTGTTAGGTATGGCTATGAAAACTCTGGGATTTTCGTTCACCTTAGAGTTTTAGGGTACCAGATTAACTGGAGTGAGTCGTCTTTGCTTTTCAAGAGTACCTGTCCGTACAGACGGAAAATCCTGGAATCAGCCATCATAAATCAATCAAACACAATGAACCTATCTGGCGGCCAATGGAAAGCTGACACAGTGGACAATACTCTTCTCAACCCTATCATTAAGAAGATAATCCACGGAGACCGACCACCAGATATGCATCAGAGGTCAAGACATCCTCCGAGGGGCTCAACTATAAGAAGACGCACCTGGATGTAATTAAATTTGGCTAATCCTTCCAGCAATTATAACAACTGTAGAACAATTGAACACACCCTTTTGCTTTCCTATATAAACCGTCACTCTCCACTGTATTCCTCATTTTTACCTTACATCCTGAAGAGGGTCAATGTTAATTGACCGAAATATAGTGATTTATTTATTTCCTGTGTTTCTTTTATGGGCCTTTTGAAAACACACACACACACACACACACACATATATATATATATATATATATATATATATATATATATATATATATATATATATATATATATATACGTATATATATATATATATATATATATATATATATATATATATATATACGTATATATATATATATATATATATATATATATATATATATATATATATATACATATATATATATATATATATATATATATATATATATATATATATATTTACAAATATATATATATATATATATATATATATATATATATATATATATATATATATATACATATACTTACAAATGTATATATACATATATATATATATATATATATATATATATATACTTACAAATGTATATATATATATATATATATATATATATATATATATATACTTACAAATGTATATATACATATATATATATATATATATATATATATATATATATATATATATATATATACTTACAAATGTATATATATATATATATATATATATATATATATATATATATATATATATATATATATATATATTATTTATTTATATATATATATATATATATATATATATATATATATATATATATATATATATTATGACCAACCTATAGAGATTTTTAATGAATATATATACTTAGAACAGACATTAAGTGTTTCCTCAGAACATGAGACCGAAATTAAACGAAATATAAACATATGAATAAGAGTTTTTTTGGAAACAAAATGAAATTATGAAAGTTA
Source organism: Palaemon carinicauda (assembly GCF_036898095.1). Lineage (NCBI taxonomy): Eukaryota > Metazoa > Arthropoda > Malacostraca > Decapoda > Palaemonidae > Palaemon > Palaemon carinicauda. The sequence continues at coordinate 54,191,904 of NC_090737.1, forward strand.
AAAAGCCAATTTCTCTAATACTAAAAATATTCAATTAGATGGTCCTACCAGAATCAAGTTACGCATCGGAAACTTGGAGCCTTACTAAAGCCTTAGAATATAAGCTAGTTAGAACTCGAGGAGTTAAGGAATGTATAATGACGAGAAAAAACACTAGGAGACAAAAAAAAAAAAAAAGCACAACGGATACAGGAGCAACTAAATAGAAGAGCTTCCAACAACATGAAAGAAAAAGAAATTGACATTGGCAAGACAAATAATGTATATTACAGATAATAGATGGACATTAAGAATAACAGAATGCAAAAGAAGCATGGGAACTAAGATAAGCCGATGAATTTACGCAATAACAAAATTAGCTGGTATAAACTGGCATAAAGAGAACATACACGTACTCAAGTGGAAGGACATTTCTGAGGCTCTTGTTCATCCATGCCTAGTCCACAATAGGACAAAGTTTCCTACAACTCCAGAGAAACATGGTATTTATCACCATATCAAGACAACAGGGCCCCAAGGGTTTGCCAGATTATGACGTCTGCCTCCAATCGTTTGGCAGCCGCTAAGCACATGTTCGGCGAAATGGAAGAAATGGACCTTTGCCAAAAGGCCTCAAGCCCATGATTGTCACTCTTACACATTTTCCGGAAGATAGAGGGTTTTCTGCGTCCGAGTGGAGATTACGAGCACCTGAATAAGCAGATATAACCAGGTCATTACCCCCGCCTTAAATATCACTGACATGACCTCCTTCAATGCAAAATGCAAAGGTTTTCCCTATGCTCAACCTACTGAAGGGGTATTATCAGGTGCTGATGAATCAAGAAGACAACCCCAAGATCAACGTCACCACCCATTTTGGTGCATAAACCTCCTCATGTCATACCCAGAAGTTTCCCACAGTTCTTGCGAAACACAGTATTTAACACCATATCAATACGACGGGGCCCCCAGTGTTCGCCAGATTCAGACGTCTAGCTCCAGGTCATTGTGCAACTGCTAAGTAAACAATCACCGAAATGGAAGCAATGGACCTTTGCCAAAAGGCCTCAAGCATATGATCGTAACTCTTTCATATTTCCCTGAAGAAAGATGGTTCTCTGCGTCTGTGTGGGGATTACGGGCACCTGAATATGCAGACAGAACCAGATCATTACCACCTCACAAATATCACTGACATTACGTCCTACTATGCAGAAAGCAAAGGTTTTCTCCACGCTTGACCTCCTGAAGGGGTATTAGCATGTGCTAATTAACTCAGAGGACATCCCCAAGATGTCCATCACCACCCATTTTGGTACATAAACCTTCAATTACTTCTGGTTTGGCCTTCAACCTTCGTAATGTTGGGCCCACATTTCAACGTCTCATTGACGGCATCTTAGGGGACCTCCCCTTCTGTATATGTTATGTGGACTTGTGTTTTCTTCCTTCAAAGAGGAACACCTCCGTCATCTATGCATTGTGCTTGACCACCTAAAAAAGAACAGCCTTGCAGTCCGGTACTGCAACTTTACCTTTCGCGCCATGAAAGTGTGGTTCTTAGGGCACTGCATCACTCCTAAAGGGGTCCACCCATCCCTGAGAAGGTAGCAGCTGTTCAGAAATTCCTCACGCCCTCTACCATCAAAGTACTGCAAGAATTTTTGGGCATGATCAATTATCATCACCATCTCCTGTCAGTCATCACTGCCACGCATGAACCCTGTACACCTACCTCGAGGGAAAGCAAAAAGACAGGAAGTAGAGCTCCCTTCAAGACGCAGTCTTCTGCAACGCAAAGAATGGCCTATCAATCGCTCATGCTCTCACTTTTCCCGTACCACATGCATCTCTCGTTTTCTCCACAGATGCCAACGACATTGTTATTTGGGCAGTTCTTGAGCAGGCAGTCAACAGCTTGCCCCACTCATTGGCTTTTATCAGTAGAAAACTGTACAAGGTAGAATCCGGCTACTCTACCTTCGGCCGCGAAATGCTGGCATTTCACTTGGCTGTCCATCACTTTCGCCCCTTCTTGGAATGTACACCCTACAACATTTGCACGGATCACATGCCTCTGGTGCAAGCCCTCACTCGACAATCCAACGCCTGATTCACACATCAAAGACATCTCTCCATTGTGGCTGAATATGATTATAACTTTTAGTAAGTCCCTGGGAAAATAAATCCCATAACTGATGCCCTGTTAAGAAACACATGGGCAGCCATTCACTTGGGATTGGATTATAATGCCTTTGCAAAAACCGAACAAAAGGAATAAGAGTACCAAGCATATAAGATATCTTGCACATCGCCGCCATTGGGAGAACGTTCCTCTCAATGACTCCAACACCACCCTCCTCTGTGATGTCAGTACTGGTAGACCTGGACTAGGGAGACCTTCTCCCATGCGGCGACAGGTGTTTAATCTCATTTATGACCTTTCTTATCCCTTGCACCATTATACTGCACAGTTACTAGTACATCGACACACGAATTCAGCAGTGGGCATCTTTCCTCAACCTCAGTGGTACTTTGCCCAAATTACCGTCTATATTGTAGGTACCCTATCCACATCAAAAGGACAAGGTTACTGTTTACCGTAATCGACTGCTCCACTCATTGGCCTGAAGCCATTCCCATGGAAACTGCAATATCCACCTCATGTACGTCTGTATTATACTCAGGATGGCTAGCAAGATTTAGTATGCCTGAGCATATTATTTCCAATAGGGGCACCACTTTCACCTCTCAATTGTGGATATCATTACCAAAAATCCTGGGTATCACCCTCCATCAGACAACCGCATACAACCCTGCTGCTAACCGTATCATAGAACGTTTTCACCATACCCTCAAAGCAGCTTTGATGTCTCTCTGTAAGGATTCCGACTAATTTACCCAGCTTCTCGGGGTCCTCTTTGTACTAAGGACCACTTCTAAAGACGTCCTGGATGTCTTGCCAGCTTAAATGGTGTATAGCAACACTTTTTTCATCCTTACTGATTTTTTTTTATTTTTCTGCAACCTCGTCAAACAATCTCCAGCGCCTATCGTAAGTTACATTGGGGAATAATTTACTTCATACCGCCAGACATACAAGCCCTAAGCTAGGCAACACATACCAATAGATCTGCACTCTGAAACGTACATGTTCCTACACAACAACACTAGCAAACGACTGATAACGCCCCCTTACATGGACCCTTTCCACGTGATCCGTCATACTCCTCAACATATGTGGGAAAGAAGATTGGGTCTCCATTGATCACCTAAAGCCTGCATATATTCTGCCAGATGACCCACCTACAGTACGCACCTCAAAAAAAATGACGCTCTATTTCACATTTACTGTATGTCTTTTTTAGGGGGTGAGCCATTTACCAGAAGCATATCACACACGCATGTACACTGTAACGGTATTCCTGTTTTATTGTATATTGTTGTTATCCTCTCCCTACGCACTGATAACTTGTTAATGCCTCTATATGCTTGTTTCATTATGTTTGAATTTTTTTGCCGCTCTTGAATTGAATGGATTGTATATATACCGATGCTTCGTCCAAACAAAAGTTAGTCACATACACTCCCCTTTGCAGTTTATAAATAACTGGTGATTCCACACAATCAACAAGAGACTTGGTAGTTTATTTTTACTTGAACACGATATTCCGTTTAATTTCGCCATATATATATATATATATATATATATATATATATATATATATATATATATATATATATATATATATATATATATATATGTATATATATGTATATATATATATATATATATATATATATATATATATATATATATATATATATATATATATATACTCATTAGGGGTAATTTAAACATAAATGAATCAATTTGGTCTCCAGGTCAGAGAGTCGAGTAAAACTTGCTGATATAAAACACAATGGTCTCACTGGATAATCTTGAAATCCTCATTCATTCTTTTTGAAGAATGATCGTGTTGATCTAGGGGATTTTGTATGCTGTGATTTTTGTTGGTTTAGATCGTCTTATATTTTTTTTATTTATTGTAGTTAAGAAAATATCTTGCGATAGTATTTCATAATTATATGACCTTGCTTGAATCTTAGGTAAGGGATGAAATAAATAGTTATTAACAATATTTAGAATGTTGAATTTTTTTTATTAACACTGCTTTTATTTGATATGTAAGGAAAGCTCTACAATAATTGATGTATTTGAGATTACAGTTGTGAATATTCTTTATAAGAATACAAAGAGTGATATTGCTAGAGGATGTAATATTTAATCACCATGCAAGCTATATTAATATAGAAAGCAGAAAATACTGAGGTAGGCTATCTCAGGTAAGGAAAATTATGCAGTTCTACCTAACATGCCATTTAATCCCTCAAAAACATCATGTCATTTTAGCCCTTCAAGAGCAATCGTTTGTTAATTCCTTGACGCTTTATGAATAATACTATGGGGTTTGCCTTAACATTTTCCATCTATTGACATCCTTCACCATTTTTTTTTTGGGGGGGGGGGGGGGCGTCATATAAACTATAACCATGGAAATTTTGTAGATTATAAATGTTCGGTTTTCAAGTCCATATTAATTGCTTTAGATTACCTGGCTTATCCTTGTAGTTGCTGTTGTTACATTTCCACTTATCATTTCCTAATATCAAAACGAATTCATCCAAACAACTATTTCTAGCGTCTGAGATAAAAATTTATATGAACATTCTACCCCTTATTCATGCAATATAGTAATAAGCTTATTTTGTGAGCCTTGAAAAGTTTATGGTGGCTATTTTCTGTAAATTTTCAAACTTATATCATATTTCTTTTTTTTTAATATTCACTGACTTTCCAGTTTATGGAGGCGGACTAAAATCCACATTTAGAAAATATAAAACTTACCAGATCTAACCGATAGTTGTAGAAAACCCATAAAAACTGACTGGTAGCCGGTAGGCACATCTACATATTGGGTGGTTTAAGGATACACCTTCACGTGACTAATTTAACAGGTTATCCCCAGACAAGATTGGGAACCTTACAGTTACATCATTATAAGGTAGTAGGTTGGCCACTCCTTGAGATACTACCGCTTGAGTATTATTGGATCCTTTGACAAACAAAATAGTAAGCTATTACATTGGATCTCTCTCTGGTTATGGCTAATTCTTTTGTCTATAAAAACACCGGTTAGTCTGGACTATTCTTTACATAATTATCTCTTTCTTCATGTGGGGGATTATTTAAGCCCACATCGTGCAGGAAGGTAAGTAAATGAGGAGAGCGCCCGGCTCAAGAAGACATGTTTTTCTTTAAACCTCTAATTTTATTAGAACAACTAAGCTCTGAAGTAAAAACAATGAGACGTACATTAAGCAAAAATAACTACACAATTCACACTCATAAACATGATGACTTGTAAATAACATATAGTAAATTAATTGTACTTCAATATACACTTCAAGTAGGAGAAACAGAATCAAATGTATAACAAAGAAAACTAACAAAAAACATTGGAACATGAGTTGTAAAAGAAAACGGTGGTGCTATTTCAGATACACTATAAGGAAACTCCTTTCAAGTGAATATGCAGAAAACACCCTTCTAAATTCAACACATCATAACCTGAAAACACCAAGCTAACCGAAAAACTTTTCTTCATTCAAGGGGTTATTTGCTGCACTTTAATTGTTCTGTGGATAGTTCCACTTGATAGGGATAGAAGAAACCCTGCAGCTATGGTAAGCAGCTTTTTTAAGAGACGAAAAAGCTATAGTTTTCTTGCTTGAGGTGACAATCTTCTATTTGTTTACTTGTTTCCTTTCTCCATTGGGCTATTTTCCCTAATGGGGCTCTCGGACTTATAGCATCCTGTTTTTCCAACAAGGGTTGTTGCTTTGCTAATAATAATAATAATAATAATAACAATAATAATAATAATAATAATAATAATAATAACCCGTCCATTCGTTGAAAGTATGTTAAGCTATGACAATAAACTTTTGCGAACCTATTTGAATTACTGGTTGTCATTTTAGAGAGAGAGAGAGAGAGAGAGAGAGAGAGAGAGAGAGAGAGAGAGAGAGAGAGAGAGACTCCATGTCGAAGAGATGTAAATATTTTGATAACCAGTGAGCTTCCCCATTAATTGCAGAAATATGACGATTTCTACAAACTTGTAAAAGTAGTTTGAATGGAAGGTCATTAAGATTGCTCTGGTTATATACAACCTAATTACCTAACCATTTGTAATTAGAGATAGCAACTTTCATTCACAATCATAACATCATTACAATGAGTTCAAATGGCAATTGTAGAGATATAAGTGAACGAATTCTCCAAAACAAAAACATTCTATATTCCTTCCGAGGACCTAACCACCTTTGTAAGTAAAATAACTTAATTAGGGATTTGAAGCTCTTTCCAACATCAAATTTATTTCTATAAATAAGAATACAATTACGTACTTAGCAATTTTCTGGATTGAATGACAATAAAATGATTATGAAAAATTATTTATGTTATTTAATCGAGATCCTATATTAACTTTTAAAAGGTTATTTTCACACATCCTGAATATCTAATTTTTCATGGAATTAGAATATAAACTACAATGTTAATCTCCCAAGCATTAATTCAGGTAGATACAGTATGCTACAACAAAATTTCCATCCTCTTAGGAGATGGAGTTAGCAATCTCCTTTCAAAATACTTTCAACTTAAGTTCATTTGAAAAGTTGATAAGGAAAAAACTGAAAGAGAAACAAGCAAAATATCTTTCAAAATAACTTCTCTTTTCTAGATGAGGTATAATATGAACATTCAGAAAGACAAATATGTTGCAAAATTTGGAATTCAGCTTTGGTATGCTTAGCAAAGAAAATGTAGTAAATAACTATAAAACAAAAGATACTACTAGAACCATTCTTCTCAGGTAAGACCTGTAACAGTGAATTTCCAACAAAAGGATCCCATATCACCCTATAAGAAGAGGGTGTGCAACCTAACTTTTATTTTGAGTCTTACTAAAAGAAATCAGAAACAAGGAGGGATTGGTGGTAAAAGAAAGCAAAAGACTTATTTTCCATAATTTATTCATGCACAAGCGATTCCAGTTGAGGATTACGTTCCCCTTAGAGGTTTTTCAAAAGACTACTAAAAAGGGGGCTTTGTGTTTAGGTTTACCACTTTGAAAAAGGCAGTGTTTTTAACAAGAGGCAATTGACTGTTTTTACCGAAAATAGGAGAGAGAGAGAGAGAGAGAGAGAGAGAGAGAGAGAGAGAGAGAGAGAGAGAGAGAGAGAGAGAGGAGAGAGAGAGAGAGAGGAGCTGGGAAAAGTGCAAAGGGTGGAGGGAACAAAGATGTAGATACCAAGTAGAGAATTAAAGCGGGCATTGAGTAAAATTAAAAATGTTGAAGCAAAATGTCATCAGAGTTTCAAATTAAAATTATCAAGATACCAGCTGAAGAGGAGAGAGACTGGGTGTCCGATATATTAAGAGTGATAAAGGACGAGAAAATAAGCCTGAAGATTAGGGGGGGGGGTCTAATGCTATTCGTATATAAGCATGAAGGTGATGTCAGGGATTGTGGTAACTACAGGGGAATTAAATTAGGAGAACATCGATTCAAAGTTCTTGTGATGGTACTAGATGAGAGATTGAGTGAGATTGTATAGATAGGGATACTGCAGAATGGATTCAAGAGGGAGAGAGGGACCGTGGACATCAAAAGATCCTCTGTGCCTTTGTAGATCTAGAGAAGGTTTATGGAAGAATACCTAGGTATGTGATGTTTTGATGCTTGAGGGAGAGGACATTCATGGAAAAGTTGGTTAGAATGGTAGAGAGGAGTTAAGTGAATATATCAGCAATGAGGAGTTGTAGTTGTTGCTATATGCAGATGACTTATTGATTACCGCTGAAAATGAGGAAAATTACAGAAGTGTTATAGAAGGGTAGACTTTGGAGCGTGGTGGCTTGAGAGTGAATGTGAATATGACTGAAGCTATGAAATTAGAGGTCCGGTTATAAAACAAGTGGAACAATTCAGTACACACACAAATATATAAATATATATATATATATATATATATATATATATATATATATATATATATATATATATATATATATATATATATATATATATATATATACTCATATGTGTGTGCGTCTGTATATGTACCCATCTGTTCGTCCGTCTGTAGGTATGTGATTGTTCCCGTTCCTTCCAAAGAAGGTTGTACTTTTGTGACAAAGAAAGAAGAAAATCTATAAAATACATATTTTTAACGCCCCAAGAATACGTACACATAGGTAACCAGTGTACTAGCATATCTGAAGTACCAGTTATAGTATTATCATTAGCTAATAAGACCCTAGAAATAAAATTTCATTACAAGAAATAATTCCAATTGTGTTATAAATAAAATGAAATACAGAAGGAAACGTGTCTATATCAACCGGCAGATAGCGAATAGTCCATTACCCCTAATTACCCCAATAATCCTTCTCTAGAATGAATTTGATATAGATTCATCTTATGGGATTGGGTGACTAAAAGGATCCAGGGTAAGAGGCTAAACTAATTAGGAAGAATTTGTTATTTCACAAAATTGATTTTGGTGAGATGTTAATGTTAGTACAGCTTATACATAAGAGGATATTGTTCAAAATATATATTCAGGCTCAAGAATTAAAATAGTTACCTACATGCGTTGCTTCAAATATATAGGCTACCAGAGTAGAAGAAAATTATTAAATAGCATATATATTTCTTTCTCTTGTATGTTATGATCTCAACAGTAAAGCCTGAAAATTATAATTGAATAAAGAACTTGTAAATTAAATACTGAATGAATAGAAAATAAATTACCGAACCACCGCCTCATGTCTCTCTCTCTCTCTCTCTCTCTCTCTCTCTCTCTCTCTCTCTCTCTCTCTCTCTAACCCTTCAATTTTTTTCTAAATGTCTGGCCATTGATCAGTGTTAATTCTGGTGTAAATGATGAGAAGAAGAAGCAGCCTGTAGGTAAACAACAATCTGTTGCGGCTTCTGTTCAATTTTGCTTATTTCTGGTGTCATAGCTGCAGTTTCGCCGAAAATATGTTGTGAGGTTTTCGGTGAATATGTGCCGTTAGTGCTGAAATAGGCATAGTGAATGTGGGTTACGTGACAGTGCAGTTATAAACCTTGGAAACTTTGTGATTTTCTCTAATTTCGAGTTGTGCCCCCCCCCCCCCTAGCCTGGCCTAGGTGGGGGAGTCTGCGCTAGACGGTGGCGACGGTGCTGCCATCTATTGACTCTTTTAGTGACTATTTTCAGTGTAACAGTATGGGGTCATACTCAACACCGTTTAGGAGAAAGGACTCCTTTGGGCTGCAGTTTACTGCACACCCTACTATGGATATTGTTAGCAAAATGTTGTTTGATAACATGAAATTGGTTCATAACTCAATTATAGGAGTTCTATTTATAAATAAAAACAGAGTAATTGTTAAAGAAATACCAAACGTGTTTAATGGTCTCATGGAAAATTATGAAGGCAAAGAGGTGTGTTCAGATCAGTTAGGAAATGTAAAGATAGTGAATCTTAGCTCCTCCATTACGTATGTTTCAATAAGGAATGCTCCTTTCGGATTCGCAGATGAAAAGCTGATCGAGGTTTTATCAAAATATGGAAAAGTGGAAGGAATCAGGGTAAACAGGTATGCTGACGGACCATTCAAAGGGCTATTGACTGGAGTCAGGACAGCCCGCATGAGACTAAAAGAGAATGTCCCATCATCAATTACGGTTTCAGGATTTACCTTGACCATCTTATATAATGGGCAGCCACGGACATGTTTTCGGTGTGGTGAAATAGGTCACTTAGCTAAAGACTGCAGTTACGAAGATGTGAGATATAAGTTTAAAGAAGGAGAGTTCCCTCACCTACCTACGGAAGGAAAGGATGAGACCAGCATAAAAGCAAATGAGTTGCACAAAGGCAATGTAGAAGAGGCAACAGTTGAAGAAAGAGGAGATAACCAAAGTTATCAAAATACTGATATAGTGACCAAAGGTACGGATAAGGATAAAGGACCCAATTCAATAGAAGAACAGGATTTAGATTGCACAATGGAAGAAATTGTTAAGGATATCTCAAAAAATGATTCTGAGAAAGAAAAGGATGAAGGTGACTCGATAAAACTTGGGAAAGGCACATCAAAAAGGACTGCTGGAAGTGAGATAGGGAAAGAACCGGACGAGGAAATTGTATTGGGAGAACCTGTGGACTGCATAAGGGAAGAAAATGTTTATGGAAAACTGGAGAAAGGGGTAATCGGCAGTGGGCTAAATTATGGAGATGAAAGGGATCTTTTTGTGGACAACCTTGATTACGAGCAGGATGATGACGATGAAGGAATTAGGGTTTCCCAACCAATAGGTGTAAGTGAATTGCGTAGATCAAAAACAAAGGTTGAGATTCATAAAAATGTTAAAGAAAACGAGTTATCAACAGGAAATGAAGCAGCGAGTATAATAAAAGGTAATCAGGAGGGAAAAATGGATTGTGAGGAAACATATGAGTTGCTTACGGCCCAAAGAAAACTTTACAGTACTGATTTGGAAATGGAAACATGGCATACGAAAACAGACTCTGGCAATAAACTCAAGATAACGTTGAAGAAAGACCAGTGCCAAAAGATGGAAAGGACAAACCAGAATTTATCATCAGACGATGAAACAGGAAAGTGTACAAAGAAGCTTAAAGCAATTTAATCTTGTATTGTAAATGTATTTTACATAATATAAAAAATTCATTTCATCCACATTAAATGTAGCTACAGTTAACGTAAATGGACTTAATATTTTGAATAAGCAAATTAGAATAATAAACTTTATGTTTCTTTATAATCTAGATGTAATTTTCGTCCAAGAGCACAATATAAAAGGGGAAGGGAAATTGGAATATGTTGAAAAATACTGCAAAGTGTTGATTAATTATACACAAATTCTTAAGGGTGGAATAGCAATCTTTTTAAATAAAACATCTAATGTGGAAATTTTGAATTTTGAAAACGATACTGATGGCTATGTAATGAGTGTTAATTGTCGCTATTCAAACGTTACTGTTCAATTATTAAATGTTTATGCTCCAGCTGGGAATAGTAAGAGGAAAGAAAGGGAGAAATTGTTTAATACAGATATTTTATATTTCTTAAGGAACAATATAAGTAATATCATTATGGGGGGAGATTGGAATTCTATTACCTGTATGAGAGATTGTTCTAATTCCGATAGTGAACTTCTATCAAAGTCATTAGTAAACTTGAAAAGCAACTTGAAACTCATAGATGTTTGGAATTCATGTCATCACCAGGTGGAGTATACTTATGTTAGGGAGAATTATGGTTCAAGGCTGGATAGGTTTTATCTAAAAGATTTACATAACCATGTGGCAAATATTCAAAATATTCCTGTCAGCTGGACTGATCATTGTATTATAGTATTAGCTTTGAAATTAGAAAATGTAGCGTTGCCAGGTAAAGGGTACTGGAAACTTAATAGTAATATTCTAGATACAGATATTGTAAGAGACAATTTTCTTATGAATTGGAATAATATCAAGAGGAGCAAAGATAGAGTTGGAAATATTTTGTGTTGGTGGGAATATGCGAAAGCTCAACTGAAATCTTTCTTTATTACGTGTTCAAAGCAGATTAACCAAGCAAAATATGGGCTATTGAATTTACTGAACTACCAGTTGAAAGATGAAATAGGAAAAGGGGAATTGAATAAGGACAAGTTTTCGTTAGTGAACTCTTTGAAATTAAGAATAAATAGTATTCAAGACGAGATCTGTGAAGGAGTCAAAATTAGAGCAAAGGTGGATGATAAGTTAAAGGGTGAACAAGTTTCAGCGTATCTATTAGGGAGGGAGAAAAACTCTAAATCGTATGTAAATAAGATAAAGAGGGACGATGGTACCGAAATACTAAATCCCAAAGCTATTGCGTTAAATATAAGGGAATATTTTGAAAAACTTTTCAAAAAAGAGAAATGTCATAAGTCTTATCAAGACCTGTTTTTGAATCTAGTAGATAAAGTTATTGATGGGAATGAGAATGATATTTTAACCTCAGAAGTGACAGAGTCTGAAGTACTGAAAGCATTGAGAGGGATGAAGAACGGCAAAAGCCCGGGAATAGATGGTCTCACTGTTGAGTTTTACAAAAAGTTTTGGAAAGAAATAAAAAACTATTTTATGAGCTTAGTAAAGTTTATTTTTAAATATAAGACCATCTCTAAAATTGATAAAGGAATAATAACGCTTATACCGAAGGAAGGAGATTTAGGTTTTATTACAAACTGGAGGCCAATAACAATGCTAAACGTGGATTTTAAAATAATAGCGAAAATTATAACTAATAGGTTAAAGAATGTGTTACATTTAATTATTTCCCGCGAGCAGTTTAGTTGTGTTGATGATAGGTCAATTATCAACTTGAATTCCATCATGAGAGATATTATGATTTATGCAAATGATAATGATAAACAAGCTGCGATAATAAATTTAGACTGGTCTAAAGCTTTTGATCGTGTTGATCATGACTTTTTATATGCTATATTGAGCAACTTTGGTTTTGATCCTAGTTTCATTCAGCTAATACAAATGTTATATAAAGACGCTGAAAGTGTAGTATGCATAAATGGTAACATCTCTGATCCATTCCCTATAAAAAAATCGGTAAGGCAAGGGTGTCCATTATCCATGATTTTGTTTATTATCTACCAGGAACCCTTTTACAGGATGATGAAGATTAAGCTTGTAGACATGTCATTGAATTTGCCAAATAATTTAAAGGTTTCTGTTCTAGGATATGCTGATGATTCTGTTATCGTAGTTACTAGTGACAAAGGAATATTAGAATGTTTTAATATAATCACAGATTATGAAAAGGCAAGTGGTGCAAATTTAAACAGAAAGAAAACTTCAATTTTAGGCATCGGGAAATGGAGAAATAAATCAGAATGGCCAATAAATGGATGTCATTATCTTCATAACTCCTGTAAAATACTAGGTGTTTATCATAGTAATAATTATCAAGATAGTGTTAATCTAAATTTGAATAATCTAGAGAGTAAGATAAACAAAGTTATAGGTATATTTAGGAATAGGAAGCTGACTGTGTTTCAAAAATGTATTGTAATTAATTGTAAAATTTTAGCAAAAACGTAGTATGTGTCACATGTATATATAGTTCCACAGGATTGTGCCAAACGAATACAGAGGAGTTTATTTAGATATTTATGGAATGGAACCTGTGAACCCATTGCAAGAAACACCGTATTTTTACCAAGGGCAGAAGGAGGGCTAGGAATAATGAATATTGTACATAAATCGAAAGCTATTATGTTCAGAACTTTTAACAAGATTTCTATGAGTAAGTGTTATGGTTTCGAGATTATGTATTATTATTGTAAAATAAAAGCTAGTGTTTTAATTGAAACTGATAAAACTTATAGAGATTGTACTATTTTTATCACATCATATTATAGTGAGATGATAGATGTTTTAAGGAAAGTATATAGTTTAAAGAATTATCCTAAGGTGTCTGTTAAAGAAATATACTGGTTACTAATGAACTGTAAAGACTATAAACCAAAGATAGAGTTATTGTACCCGCTTTTTAATTGGAAACAGATTTGGAAGCATGTAAATAATAAGTATATTGATAAGAACAGCAGAGATACAGTTTATAGATACGTTAATGAAATACTTTATACCAAAGATAGGCTTCATATGATGAAAATCTCGAATGAAGATAAATGTCTCTTTTGTGGATGTATTGAAAATAATATGCACATATTTTATTTTTGTCCCTCGTCAAAAAACATTCTGATTTGGTTAAAGTCAATACTAAATAGCTGTTGTAAAATTGAAACAGATAGTTTACTAAGAATTATTAAGTTAGATTTTAAGACACCATCGAAGAAAGACGAAAACACTGCAATGGTGTTCCTATCAGATTTTGTAGCAGGAGTGTGGTTGGGTCGATCTTTGGGTCTTTTGGCAGACGACCCAAACCTAATAACTTATATAGTGAATAAAATGTCAAAAACCAAGTTTATATTGAGTAAAGTTTATGTGAATAAATTAGACAAGCTCTTTACCAAAGATTCTGTACTTAATGCTATTGTAAAATAAAGAATAAAAAGAAATATAAGTTACTCTATAGGATATAAGGCTTACTTACTTTGTTATTTGTAAAGGATGTAATTTATTATTATTTTATATTGTATATATGAAGTCATTGTATTGATCCTTTTGTAAAATTTAATAATAAAAAGATAAAAAAAAAAATTCTGGTGTAAACTGAATTTTCTTACCAAAAAGGAATTATAGAAACCTTACTTCAATAGGTTACGTTCATCATTGTCTGTTATAATATTCAAACGCTTCATTAAATATCGTACGTAATCATAAAAAGAATGAACTGTAATACATATAATTTTAAGTAAACGTCTCTTCTTCATACCATTTCTTAAAACATTTGACACATATTTAACAACAACTGAGCAAAGGGTTCTCAAGATCATAGCTGTTGTCTTTTAATGATTTTTCAAGAAATATCGTTAATTTTTGTCATTTTCTGTATTATTATTACCATCCTTATTGTTATTCTCACCATAGTTATTGTCAGTAATATTATCATCATTATCATTATTATTATAATAATCCTTATTAATATCAGCCTTATTATTATTATTATTATTATTATTATTATTATTATAATAATTCTTATTATTATTAATATTATTATTATTAATATTATTATTATCATTATTATTATTATTATTATTATTATTGCTGTTGTTGTTGCTGTTGTTGTCAAGCGACCAATAATAAGAAAAGATATGTATGAGAAAGATAACGAATATCGTTTTTATAAAACTTCTTCTCATCAGCTCTATAAGCGAGGTCATTCCAAACCAATTCAATTGATTTTTTCGAAAGATGTGAATTATATTTAATTTCATGTAAGAGCAAATATAATTTAGTTGAAGACTCGTCTAGCCTCATTATTACAGGCAAAATTTTTTGTATGAATATAACACCAACATCATCATCTCTACTTGTATCAGTGAGATAAAGACATTGTTACCTGAAGATCACAGTGTTAATGGTTATCATATGATGATCTTTAAGTACAGAAAGGTATAAGGGAATTTGGATAAATTTTTCATAAAGAATATGATAAACGATAACTACATTTCGCATCTACATTTTAAGACCACGCTTATCAAAGTAGAATGTTTAGCATTTTCTTTTATATATAACTAGTGATATTAAAGCCCTCTTTAAAACCATAATATCAACTGTAAATATACCTCTATGAAAAAAACATGCAATTTTTTTTCTTCTTACCTTCCATGTTGAATCAAATGAATATTCCTACCAGATACATTAAGGTATTAGTAAAGATTAGAAAATAATACCTTCCTTGTTCCTTCATATGTGGCCAGAAATGTTTCTTTGTCTGTTTACTTATATATCTACATTTTCCTAGAATATTAAAAAAAATAGAATTATCCGAGCAACTTTTTATGGTAAGGCTTCTGTCGATGTCTTTTGGAGATTGTAGGAAGAGGACTATTGGGATTGAATAGAATTTTTATAAGTAAACATAACTTTCAAATTATGACTAACATGGCGAGTATGTTTCCAATAAAGGGTATTATTAGGTAGCATTGTTTAGAGCATATATTGTTGATATAGCAATGGAGAATGAAATGGATAATGATTTCTCATTCGCGTTACATTTTACCAAGAAAACACTGCAAACAAGATTTTCCAGTCATTTATCATGGGGTAAAACATATCAAGGGTTGAGGTCTTAAGCGAATATGATTATAGATAATATACTTTCTTTATCATTGGATTTTTTGGAAGACTCGATATACAGACAGAGATAATTTCAACTCCTAGCCTTTCTCTTCATTTCGTTCTACTGGTTCACTATAAAAAGAGTAATGAACTTTGGATGAAGGGATGACATTTTGAACTTGACATTAAGAGAGAGAGAGGAAGATCGCATGTCACTGATATCTAGGGTCACACTCATTACACTATGACATCAAATTGGGTCGTGTTTATTTTATTAACCTTTTGTGTGAGCTATGTATTATACACCATACTGGTGTCAAATTATGAGTTACAAATAAAGTTGTGCCGGGATGTTTAAAAAAACAAGCCCCACACCCTGAATCACACCTACAGACAATTGTCTCAACAAAACAAACTTTCCCCTTACGTTATCTATACCAGACTCTTTAACAGAAGGTAAAAAAAACTAAACATAACCTTAAAACTATATTTCCTTATATTCTAGAATATTTAACGAAAAACACCAGCAACCACACTTATAACCATAATAATCACTTAATACTAAAATAAACTGCAGTCAAAATCTCAAAAAACTAACAAAAACTTAAAACTAACAAAAAAAACCAACAAACAAAAACACTTTTAACATATAATATAGGTGTGTGGACACCTTCGTCCACACAAGGGCTAACAGCCCTTTCAAGCCCAACGCAACAACTCGGTTGCAACGCCACACTATGGCAACACTGACACTCAGTCAATACAAAATGTATTCATTGATTTAAGCCGTGAGCGTAATCATAATCATCATCATCATCATCATATTCATCATCAGCATACGTATTAACCAGGTCCAAAAGAAATTCAAAGTCCGGTGATCAATAGGTCTTTCGTTTCAAAGAGCAGTCAAATAGAAATCCTTTATAACAATCCAGGCCATCAACACTATCTTCAGTCAAAACAAAATGTTCTTAACCCTGGAACGGTACGGTGGGTCGTCCGCAACCCCGAGCGTCAAAAAAAAAGAAGTTTTTCTCACGTGACTCAACCTCGTGACTGAATTTGTGGGTGATCGACCTGCAGTAGGTGTCTCGCCTACACGCTCTAGTAGTGTCCAGATGTGCATTGTTGTAGCTGTACTCCTTCCCCGATTTCTGAGACGACTCGGGGTCGAGCGCGACCGAGTTTACCCTTCTAAGGTAATTTGCATAATTATCAAAGTTATTACGTATTATGAAATTGTCGTAGAATGGTGCAACTTGTATAGGTTATCAGTTGTGGAAAGTCTTGGGGGATTGTTTGGCTACCATGTGCATGATTTTTTTTTTTTCAGTTAAAATGTCGTTCATCACCACGAGGATCATTTTACCGCGAGTGCCCCTTTTTCATTTTTTTTCATTTTTTTGCCAAGTCATTTTTCCGAAAGATATTGCCAAATAGTGTCGTAAAACTTTTGCTTTTTTAGTGTTGGAAAGTGTGTCTAGATGATCTGGCTACCCATGCGTGACTTTGTTTTTGTCAGATACGACGTAGTTATTGGTATATTGGGTATTTAACTGCGGTTGCCAATTTCTGTTTTTTTTTCAATATTTGTAAAAATTTACTACGTAGTAAGGAATTGCCGTATATAATTGATTTTTTTTTTCATGTTTATGTGTTAGAAAGTGTGCCTTGATGGTTGGGCTAACACGTGCATGTCTTTTTTTTTTATGTGAGATGCCGTATATTAGAATGTTGGGCCTTTTACCGCGAGTGCCCCTTTTTCATTTTTTTTCATTTTTTTGCCAAGTCATTTTTCCGTAAGATATTGCCAAATAGTGTCGTAAAACTTTTGCTTTTTTAGTGTTGGAAAGTGTGTCTAGATGATCTGGCTACCCATGCGTGACTTTGTTTTTGTCAGATACGACGTAGTTATTGGTATATTGGGTATTTAACTGCGGTTGCCAATTTCTGTTTTTTTTTCAATATTTGTAAAAATTTACTACGTAGTAATGAATTGCCGTATATTATTGATTTTTTTTCATGTTTATGTGTTAGAAAGTGTGCCTTGATGGTTGGGCTAACACGTGCATGTTTTTTTTTTTTTTATGTGAGATGCCGTATATTAGAATGTTGGGCATTTTTCCGCGAGTGCCCCTTTTTATTTGTTTTTCATTTTTTTACTTAGTCATGTTACCGTAAGGAATTGGCAAGTAGTGTCGCAAAACTTATATTTTTATAGTGTTGGAAAGTGTTTCTAGATGATCTGGCTACCCCTGCCTATTTTTTTTTTAGCCAGATATAGCGTATATATAGGTATGTGTTCGATTTTCCTGTGATTACCATTTTTTCGTTTTTTCCCATTTCTTTCAAAATTACTACGTACTAAGGAACTATCACAGAGTAATGATTCATTTAGATGTTTATTTGTCGGAAAATGTGCCTTGATGGTTTGCCTAGCACGTGGCTGAAATTTTTTTTTCTGAAATGCCGTATATTAGAATGTTGGCCATTTTTCCGCGAGTGCCCCTTTTTATTTGTTTTTCATTTTTTTACTTAGTCATGTTCCTGTAAGGAATTTGCAAGAAGTGTCGCAAAACTTATATTTTTATAGTGTTGGAAAGTGTTTCTAGATGATCTGGCTACCCATGCCTATCTTTTTTTTTAGCCAGATATGGCGTATATATAGGTATGTGTTCGATTTTCCTGTGATTGCCATTTTTTCGTTTTTTCCCATTTTCTTTCAAAATTACTACGTACTAAGGAACTATCACAGAGTAATAATTCATTTAGATGTTTATTTGTCGGAAAATGTGCCTTGATGGTTTGCCTAGCACGTGGCTGAAATTTTTTTTTTTTTCTGAAATGCCGTATATTAGAATGGCCATTTTTCCGCGAGTGCCCCTTTTTATTTGTTTTGCATTTTTTTGCTTAGTCATGTTACCGTAAGGAATTGGCAAGTAGTGTGGCAAAACTTATATTTTTATAGTGTTGGAAAGTGTTTCTAGATGATCTGGCAACCCATGCCTATTTTTTTTTAGCCAGATATGGCGTATATATAGGTATGTGTTCAATTCTCCTGTGATTGCCATTTTTTCGTTTTTTCCCATTTCTTTCAAAATTACTACGTACTAAGGAACTATCACAGAGTAATGATTCATTTAGATGTTTATTTTTTCGGAAAATGTGCCTTGATGGTTTGCCTAGCACGTGGCTGAATTTTTTTTTCTGAAATGCCGTATATTAGAATGTTAGCCATTTTTCCACGAGTGCCCCTTTTTATTTGTTTTGCATTTTTTTGCTTAGTCATGTTACCGTAAGGAATTGGCAAGTAGTGTGGCAAAACTTATATTTTTATAGTGTTGGAAAGTGTTTCTAGATGATCTGGCTACCCATGCCTATCTTTTTTTTAGCCAGATATGGCGTATATATAGGTATGTGTTCGATTTTCCAGTGATTGCCATTTTTTCGTTTTTTCCCATTTCTTTCAAAATTACTACGTACTAAGGAACTATCACAGAGTAATGATTCATTTAGATGTTTATTTGTCGGAAAATGTGCCTTGATGGTTTGCCTAGTACGTGGCTGAATTTTTTTTTTTCTGAAATGCCGTATATTAGAATGTTGGCCATTTTTCCGCGAGTGCCCCTTTTTATTTGCTTTGCATTTTTTTGCTTAGTCATGTTACCGTAAGGAATTGGCAAGTAGTGTCGCAAAACTTGTATTTTTATAGTGTTGGAAAGTGTTTCTAGATGATCTGGCTACCCATGCCTATATTTATTTTTAGCCAGATATGGCGTATATATAGGTATGTGTTCGATTTTCCTGCGATTGCCACTTTTTCGTTTTTTCCATTTCTTTCAAAATTACTACGTACTAAGGAACTATCACAGAGTAATGATTCCTCTAGATGTTTATTTGTCGGAAAATTTTGTTTACTTCTTTTTTGATTGAATATCATCAAATTTTTTTAGCTAAAATATTATATTGTTTTACATTTTTTTTTTCGATTTTATTTCCCTTCAAAAATTTTTTTTTTGGTCAGAATTTTAATTTTATAGTCGTTAAATAATCGGCAATTATCCAGTAACCCACCATACAATTTTTATGCATATCCAAGAATAATTAGATTAGTAAATAACACCTTGAAATGACATACCTTTCCTACATTTCAAGTGGCAGATTAGGGAGTCTGAGTCAGTGTGGTTGGCGGCCATTTTGTGGACATATCCGAAGCGTAAGTTGCCCTATCTATATATATTCTTGTTCCTTATAGAATTTGTGATATTTTGGTATATTTTTACCTGCATAAATATCATATTATATATTAAATATATGTATTTTTTTACGAAATTTCTAAGTACTCAAAAAATTACCTTTAGATATGGCCCCTGATATAAATGTAATTTACAAAATAATGAAGATTTTTTTACATATTTCTATTTTAGGATAACATATGTTTATTCCCGAAAATAATTAGCCACTTCCTATTTCATTTGGGTACCCAAAAAAATTCATGAAATATGGACAAATTTTTTTGGCCAAAAAAAGTTACCCTTTTTTTCTCATTTCAGATCTTCACCTCCATGGGTCTGACTTCATCCAAAATACATCAAGATGGGTCCTAAACATTCAAGAATCAATTCCTAAAAGGATTTGTGTATATATGTATAAACTTTTTTTTATGAATTTTTATGTAAGGTCTTTTTTTTTAACTTAATTTTTTAAAATATTTATAATAAATAGTTTTTCTGCAGATGAGTAGTATTTATCTTTACAGTTGTTTTAAGCATTCATTGAAGTTTTTTTGGCAAAAGAAAAAAGGAGGTTACTGCAAAAACTGATTTTTCAAGAATTTTTTTTGGCGTCGGGGTCGCGCGCGTCCGAGTATACCCTTAAAGGGGTGTCCGAGGAGCGTACCTATCCAGGGTTAAAAGAAATAAGTAATTCCAAGGAGGAATCACGGCCTGAAAATAAAAAAACAAAACACTTACAAACACTCCTAGCTAACTAAACTATCGCACTATAATAAAAGATAAATAATAAATAGTTCCTATTATTCACAATCACGTCAAGCAAAGATAAACAAAACTGTACTTACTGTCAAAATAATCAAAACACTTCCACGCTGGTAAGAAAAATAATAGATATAATCCAGCATTCAATCACACAACTGCTTCAGGACGCAGTCCATCAAAAAAAGCATTCGCTCAGAAACATTCACCACTGTCGTAACCTAACTAAAAACATAAACAAACAATCTCATTTGTACCAACAGTCTTTCCCACTACAAACAATCATTTGCTAAATACCACTTGTTCTTCGGCGCGCACCGCGGACACACAAACACACAAACACACATACACACACAAACACACTCTCGCGCGATCTAGCAAAACTAAAGCAAATGAAATTCTCTCTCTCTCTCTCTCTCTCTCTCTCTCTCTCTCTCTCTCTCTCTCTCTCTCTCTCTCTCTGGATTTGGCAAAAAACAAAAATTAAAATAAAACAAAAATAAATCCTCCACATTCCTCCCCCCTTACTTTGCCAAATCCTTCTCACACAACACTTACATTATTTTTTTCATAACCCAGTCGCAGTCGGGAACGGGACCTCTACTCCGAGTAACTGGGCCCCCATATACTCTCTCATTCACTTCTTCCTTATCACAATCATTCGCTACATTAACACTATTCCTATCTAAATCCCTATCATCTAATATATCATGTACAATCATATCTACCTCGGTCTCATCTGGCCCTATAATTACACTCATTTCTGTAAACAGTTCATCCATTTCATCAAAAACATTCTCAACTTTAGTAAAAGATTCATTCATGCTACTAATCATTCTCCTATCTCTCACTCTCGCATTCGTCATCCTTTCTTTTACATCACCTAAGGAAAAGCCACACACACTATAGGTATCATTCATACTCAGCTATGATTCATCTGTATTAACACATTTATCTTCCATACACACTTGCACATTTACACCCTTGTCATACTTATTTCTATTCTCACTTTTACTTATAAAATTTTCCCTTCTTTCATCTTTACTTAAAGCTCTTGTATTCTTCCTTTTCTTATATTCTACTAACACCAACTGTTTACCTTCCAGACCTAAGTCCTCATACATACTAGGTTCACCCTTGTTCCTTTTCAACCATTTACTCATCCCATTCTCTTGGATATACTCAGGTACCTCTTTCCATTTACGCAACTGGTTGTGGTGGGCCCTAATTTTTTCCACAATACCACCCACACACAACTTACCCAAAACGTAACTTAATCCACTCGAACCAACTTCTAACACCTCATAGGGACCTTCAAATTTATCACGCACATTATTTACATTCATTCTACCCTTTTCAATTACTTCTTTCATCACTCTCTCACCAACTTTAAAGCTTTCAAACCTCTTATTTGCTTTCCTCCACACATCTCTATCATCCTCCGACACACCCAACCTCGGTCTTATTATCTTTTCAAAATTTAACACAAACTTACATGGAGACATACCCGTACTCTTATGCACTGTTGCATTGTAAGCCCACAACGCTCTACAAACATACAAATCCCAATCATTATCACATGTACTCATCATTCGCAAAATTCCAGTTAATGTTCTTACAGTCCTTTCAGCCAACCCATTCGCACTTGGCATATAAGGAGTCGAATACACATGTTCAATACCCCATTCTCTTAACATCTGCTCAAACTCCCATCCAACAAACTTAGGGCCATTATCACTTAACATTCTCACAGGCTTACACACACATCGGCAACATCACTTGACCAACCATTCTTGCAACAGTCTCACTCCGTTTATCCTTGATGGGTATTGCATAGGTAAATTTACTCATGTGATCAACCATAACAATCATTCCCACATGTCTTCTCGCAGTCACAGGCAACGAAACACAATCAATCACAAACATCTCAAATGGTTCTTTCATACGTAATCTCAAAACAGGCAGATTAGCATGCACTCTCTGATACTTCCCTTTCTGGCAATCTTCACACGTAGTCGCTACATCCTTACATATCTGACTCAACCCAGGTGTAAACAATCTCTCACGCATGCATTCCCATAATTTATTCTTACCCATATGCCCATATCTGTCATGCACTAACATACACATACTTACTGCTGCATGCATTGGAAACACAGGAACATATATATCTTCATCCATTCCTTTATGTAGAAAATAAACAATATTCTTACACACAATAAGTCTCTTACTAACTTTCTTATGCACCTCTAAATCAGACGGCCATTCTTCTACCTCAATACTATTCAACATACATTCACGTAACCTTTTAATTTTCTCACATTCATCTTGCATTTCTTCCACCTCCTCTTTAGTCAGTAGATCATCCTCACTCCTCGTAATATCAACCATGCCAACAAAATTCGCCATAAATACACTATTATCTTCTATCACAACTACTTCACATCCATTCTTCAGAAGCAAACCACTACCAATATCAACTGATAAATCATGCAATCTTAAAAAGTCAATTCCTATAAAAAAACAACTAGGCATCTCATTCTCTCCCATTACAATAAAATTATGTTCCACCTCCATACTTCCCAGTTTTACTTTCAAATGCACTTGTTCCCAAACTAGCAAACTTCCTTTACCTATCCCATGAATTCTCACACTCGTACATTGCCGTTTCACTTCCCAATTGTACCGCTCTATTTCCTTGATAACAGACATATTCACTAATGACACTTGCGCACCTGTATCAATTAAACTACAGTATTCATTCTCATTTATACCCACATACGTCATCATTCTTCCTTTTATACCATGCATACAAATGTTTACTCTCCTATCAATAGGGTCATCCTTATCACACCCATGGTCATCTTCGCTATCCTCTATGCTCATACCACTCTGATTCAAATCACTCGGACAATCCTCCTTCTTACTCAACAACTTGCAACATCTTTCATTACATTGTAACCTCAATATATACTCCCTTTCAGTCTCTTTATTTGCTCGGTACTGCATCGGACGATTCCACCCAAAATACAAATAAACAGTGACACCATATAACATACTTACTACCAACAATACTTTTGATAACAATTCACCCTCAAGCATACTATCCTCCTCCTTATATGCCATTTCTTTCGATACTTCATTCCTAACACTCATTCTAAGCTCATCTATACTAGCAGGTATATCCCTATTCAAACCCTTCAATTTAAACTTATTTAACCCACACAAAATACATTTATACACCATGTCATCCCCTTCAAAACTTTGTACCACCACTAAATCTTCTGGCAACCTTTCAAAATTACTATCATTCTCGCTACTCTCTTCTATCTTACCATGCATTCTTGACATCGCATCTGCTATCACGTTCTTACTCCCAGGTACATATTCTAGCTTAAAGTCAAATTCATTTAAATCCTCTATTGTCCTCGCAACTCTAGCATTCACAGACTCTTTCCCAATCATGTACACTAGGGGCTGATGGTCAGTACGCACAATAAATTTCACACCATACAAAAATACCTTCAACGCTTTCACGCAAAACCTTATCGCAGCCAACTCCCTTTCAATCGTGGAATACTTTCGCTCAGCCTTATTAAATGCTTTACTTACATACGCTATCACTCTCAACTGTTCATCTCCGTTTATTCTTTGCATTTGAACCAAGCAACCACCCATACTAATCCCACTAGCATCCGTATATAACTCTAGCATACTCGCATGCTCACTATAGTCGGGAAAGGCCAAAGTGACGTCTCTCGCAGCCTCTTCTTTCAAGTTTTCAAATGCTTCAATCATACGCTCATCCCATTTCAGTCTCGTACTATTTCTCTGACCTGTCCACTCATTCAAAGGCTTCCCTATTCCCGAACAATCTCTGACAAACTTCCGACCAAATTCAATTAACCCAAGAAAACCTCTCAACTCACGCACCGTATGAGGACGTGGAAACTCTCTCACCTTACTCACAAACTTTTCACTATTCCTTATACCCGATTCACTCACCACATGCCCAAGAAATTCCACCTCCCCGGCCAACCATGTACACTTTTCAAGCTTAACTTTCACACCAACTTCTATCAACCGTTCTAATACTGCTCCAAGCAACTGCATGTGTTCCTCAACAGTCTCACTAGCAATCAAAATATCATCAATAAAAACAGTCACCTTCTGTCTATCAAACCCAGCCAAAACTACATTCATTGCCCTCTGGAAGGCAGCAGGCGCATTAGCAAGGCCAAAACTTAATCTTTTAAACTGATAATGACAATTTCTACTTGAAAATGCCGTAATGGGCCTGCTCCCCTCTGCCAGAGGCATCTGGTAATAGCCCCTAACTAAATCTAACTTTGTAAAAACTTTCATACCATGCATCTTATACACACAGTCAGACACTACATTCATCGGAAAACGTTCTTTAACAGTTACTTCATTCACCTTCCTATAATCTATACACATACGTAAACTTCCATCCGGCTTTCTTAAGGGTACAATAGGGCTATTCCAGGCACTCTCACTCCTTTCTATTACACCCATTTGTTCTAACTCCTGGCACTGCTCTTCTATTTCTCTGGCAATAGGCGGAGAAAAATGTCGGGGACGCTGATATATGGGGGTATCATTACTAAGAACTATCTTAAATTCAGGCAGCTTTGATCCCCCACAATCCTCGTCACCGCGACTCAAAACTCTCCGTCTATCCCATAACATCCTATACAATTGTTCCCTTTCTCCCTCACTTTTATGCTCATCTACATTAATTCTTTCTTTCAAACTTTCATAGTCCCAATCGTCATCCTGCTTTATCTTACCCGTCATAACATGTCTCAATTTAACATACCTTTCATCCTCTACATTGACCAACGTATACATACATCCCATGCAATCACCCTCACGTATACCCCGTATTCTCTTCCTCCTTACAGTCGGCAACAAGCTCACATACACCTTCGGCTCCTGCAAATTCAAAATACCATCATACACATGCACACTTGTTTTCACCAATTTACTTGCTTCCGAACCTTCCACTACATATTCACAATTGTCACTATTGGCAATTCCCAGACTATTCGGCCATGCCACTTTTACACTGACAACCTCACTCGCATCTCTCGACAATTTAACACCTTCTTTTGCTAATAACGGCACACCTTTCCATACCTTCGTACATACACTACCATCTTCATTCAAATAAAATTCCCCACAAAATTTACCCTTAACTTTCATCTCTATCATATTTACACTAGGATGTACAATCATACCGCATTTTTTCAAGAAGTTATAACCTAACAACACATAGTATTTGTCATTTACTCCCTCAACCACATAAAAATCATTATCTTCCATCATCAGCCCCCCAATCATAACATTTTCACGTAACTTTCATATCACAGACATACTTAAATTACCGATACCTTTCACTTCACCTTTACACCCCCTAAATTCACACACATCCCTTACCTTATCGTATGCATTCCTAAACATTAAATTGACACCACAACCAGTATCAATCAGACCAACTAGCTCTATTCCATTAAAATTCACTTTTGCACTCATGCAGTCATAAGCTCTTTCGCCCATCACGTCTTCATGTAGTAAACCTTCACGAACATGCATCACATTCACTCCGCACACACTCGAGGACTCACCCAGCTGAACCCTCTTACACTCTAGTTTCCCGAACATCCTGGCTGATTTGCTCCCTTCTTCCTACATACTCTAGCTACATGCCCATCTGCACCACATTCAGTACACTTACTCAGCGGCTCCTTGCACATTCTAGCATAATGACCATCCTTACCACAATTACCACAAATCACATTCATACGATTACTACGACATCCACTCGCTACGTGCCCAGTCATACCACACCGATAACATTTTATCCCTTTCTCTTTCTTGCACTCACTAATTCTATGCCCTACCTCACCACATCCAAAACAAGCACCTAGAGCCCATCTACATTCATTCTTCTTATGACCTTCCTTTCCACACCTATAACACTTTTCATTACGGACACGACTATCTGACATACCTCGATGCGCACTAACACTCCTATCCCTCCAAACCTGATTCCCTTGCCTAAACCCTTCATTTGTCCTTGCAGGTATTCCCACATTACTCGCCCTAACACTCCTATCTACTACACTATCAGCTACCCTCATCGGTCCTCTCATAACAGTATCTCTAAAACTAACAAATTCTGGCACACTTTCCTCCATTCCAGTTCTTACACTCACAGATTTACTTTCTTTCATACACCTATCCAACTCGTAATCCTCAACTACCTCTAAAATATCATCCCATGTCAATCTTTCTTTCGTCCACCTCATTTTCTCCTTCCGTTTCAAATTAACAAACTCAGCAACATTCTCGGGTACAGTAGCCAAAAACTTCTTCATTAACTCCTTATTCTCATTTATGCCTTCATCCCCATACTTCTTCCTAGCTAACGTTTCCAACCTACATACGTACATTGATATCGCTTCTCCTGCATTCATCCGTGCTTCATCAAAATCATTCTTACGCTTATACTTAGCACTCCCTTTCATACGTTTTACCTGCTCAATTATTCTCTTTTTCACACTTTCATAATCAACGTCCCCTACACTCATTATCACTCCATACATCGTCAACAAATACCCAGTCAAATATTCTCCTATCTCCCTAGCCCAAACTCTTTTACTATCACCATACTTATCCTGACAATACCTCTCATACTCCTTGAAAAACTCGTATACATCCCTACTACTATGCTCATTGAACCTTTCACACCGAGGTACCTCTCTCATAAACACAGTCTTACACACATCACGTTCATTCTCACTGCTATCATCACTGTCTACTCCCTTGTTACCTTCTTCCTCATTTGAATATAATGAATCCAATTCCACACTTAAATTCCTATCCTTAACCATTCCCTTCTTACCCTTTTTCTTACTTACCACTTTCACCCATTCACGATCGTCCTTGCTATCAGCCTGATACTTTTTCTTCTCTTTCTTCACATCACTTTTACCTTTCCTTTCATCTTTCCTCTCACCTTTCTGTTCATCCTTACTATGCCTAATTCCCTTATCTTCAATATCACCATCACTATTACTACTATCACTATCACTTCCTTTCCCATTATCACCTACCTTAACCTTCTCTTCCACTACCAACCCATTACCCGAAGCTGAGGACACTCCTCCGACTGCACCTTCACCCATTATAGTTTTCATCATCCCCATGACTTGCCCCATCATAGCTTCCAATCGGTTCTCCATCCGTTCCTCATTCTCTTTCATCCTCATCTCAAAACATTCTTCCACTTTTTCTACAGTTCCCTTCAACACCCTAAGCTCCTTCTGCATCGCCTCATTCTCCCAGTTCAACCTCTCATTCTCTACTAGCAACCTCTCTTTCTCAACTATCAATATCTGCTCCCGTTCTTTATAATGCCGCAATTCCTCCTCCAAAGCCTTTAATTTACCTTCCATTGTCGTTAACCTTAAATCTAAATCCTAAATATAACCTTTGTGAAAGAGTCTTGTTCAATCCCACCTCGACTGTCCCTGTTCGGGTGCCAAAATAATGTGGCGGGATGTTTAAAAAAACAAGCCCCACACCCTGAATCACACCTACAGACAATTGTCTCAACAAAACAAACTTTCCCCTTACGTTATCTATACCAGACTCTTTAACAGAAGGTAAAAAAAACTAAACATAACATTAAAACTATATTTCCTTATATTCTAGAATATTTAACGAAAAACACCAGCAACCACACTTATAACCATAATAATCACTTAATACTAAAATAAACTGCAGTCAAAATCTCAAAATAACTAACAAAAACTTAAAACTAACAAAAAAAACCAACAAACAAAAACACTTTTAACATACAATATAGGTGTGTGGACACCTTCGTCCACACAAGGGCTAACAGCCCTTTCAAGCCCAACGCAACAACTCGGTTGCAACGCCACACTATGGCAACACTGACACTCAGTCAATACAAAATGTATTCATTGATTTAAGCCGTGAGCGTAATCATAATCATCATCATCATCATCATATTCATCATCAGCATACGTATTAACCAGGTCCAAAAGAAATTCAAAGTCCGGTGATCAATAGGTCTTTCGTTTCAAAGAGCAGTCAAATAGAAATCCTTTATAACAATCCAGGCCATCAACACTATCTTCAGTCAAAACAAAATGTTCTTAAAA
>NC_090737.1:54235978-54243478 GCF_036898095.1 Palaemon carinicauda
TTGTCCTGATGGAAACATACTAGATAATTAAATTGAAATTACTATAGCTGTGGGTTTGTGTATGTGCCTTCTACCTTGAATGGATTTCCTTATCTGGTCTGCTAGACCTGTATGTGAAATTGCAGTTGACTGGAACTGGTTTAGTGCTTTCTGCCCCCTGCAGGGAAAGTCTGCCCCCTGTAGGGAACGTGTCGATATCGACAATAAGGATTCAAGGTTTGAATTATTTTAGGAATAGAAGGTAAAACTTTAGAGATTACCTTTCACTTACCATGGAAATCTGTATCCTGATTTCAAGTTCTGGGCCCTTTTAGGGCTTAATTAAAACTCTTGCATGTTTTATTTTTCTGTAACTGAGATAGAAGTAATAAGCCGCAAATATGTTTTAGTAATTTTGCTTTGCAACTAGATTTTCAAATGTAGTTACCATAGAGTATGAATCTGATCCAGCAACAAAACACATTAGGGTCCATATATTCTCCTGAATAAGAAATATGTAATTTCATTTTCGGAATAATGCCAGTCAATGGAGATGTGAAACCAAATCTGTCTGACTTGTACAGATTCTGGAAATACATAAACACTGTGACGCAAACGTTCACTCGGCACTGGTGTTATTGGTCAGATATGCACCTCTATAGAACAGTGTGTTAATCATCGTTGTGATTTGCACTAAAAGATAAGTGTACCCAAGCACACGATGCACTGTAAAATCCCAAAACAGTTCACTGTTCATCGCAGCACTAGACGACGAGTTTAGTAACACTACCTGCCACCACCACAAAATGTTTCATTTCATGTACTTGGTTCACATAGTGTTTGTAGAAGACCCTGGATGATCTCCTCCCAGTGTATGAGCGGAGTCTTTCAAAGTCCTTACGTTGAAAGAAGTTCAACGAAGAAGCAACTTTCCTCGGATTGTTACTTGAGGGTGTACTGTCAGGATCTGCTCTGCGAATAAAGCAGGTGAGCTTCGCTCTCAGTTGTCTTAGGGATAGGTTTGATCCTGAGGTTTCGCCTCTGAAATGCTGTCCTCCCTTGAAGTCTGAAGTTCTTCGAAGATAGACCTTAAGACACTCTACTGGGCACAGAGAGGTATCTTCCTTCAGTGGGCAGATTTTCTAAGGACCCCACCTTTTAGTGGGTAGCTCATTCTTGGCAAGAAAGGCAGGATTGGGAAAGATATTCAGTTCTCCTTTGTCTGGAACTGAATGTGGCCTTCGTTTCTAGATAAGGCCACTATTTCACTAACTCTAGCCCCTGAGGCTATTGCAAACAGAAAAATGACGTTCTGTGTTAGATTCTTTAGAGTACAATTCTCATAGTGTAAGACTTTGTCCGAGGACCACGTGATGGGCTTTGGTGGGGTTGCTGGCTAGAGTCTAGCGCATGCTTTTGGGATCTTATTAAAGATCTCACTAGAGAGAGGTTCACTCCAAAGGCGTACAGAAGTGGTCTGGGCGGGGCCGACTTACACAAGGTAATCGTAGTAGAAGTGAGGCCTCGTTCGTGTAGGAATCTGAAGAATGCGGGACAGAAATCTATTTCTGTCCATGACGATTCATATTGTCTCCTAGTTGAACTTGACTTATACTCTTCAATGAGGTCAACTTTATCCTTCGAGATTCCCAACTTTTTGTTTGCCGCTAGGCCGAGAAAATCATGAGATATAGGTTGTTTGTTCTCAAGGATGAAGCAGAGACAGTCGACTTCTGGTCCAGTTGAGATAATACTAAATCCGGCAGAGGAAACAGCTTCAGTTACAGCTCTAGAACTAGAGGGAACCAATTGCTTCTGGGCCACTTGGGGGCAACTACTACTGCTGTCCCTCTGAAGGATCTTAGCTTGTCGAGGACTCTTAGCAGGAGATTGGTTGGTGGAAACAGGTAAATGCGATTCCTTCTGTTCCAGTCGAGGGACATGATGTCCATCGCCTCTGCTTGAGGGTCCATATATGGGGCTACGTAGCGAGGTAGTTTATTGTTGTCGATCGTTGCGAAGAGATCAGTCTGCAGTTCCGGGACTTTTTCGGAGGTGAAGGAGAATGAGTTTGCGTGTAGGGACCATTCTGTCTCTATGGGCTTTCACCTGGATAGAGAGTCTGCCATCATGTTGCAGAACCCTTGAAGTTGAATTGCTGATAGGTGCCATCCCTTCTTCCTTGCCAGGTAGAAGATGACTAATATCACATGGCTGATGTGAGGCAATCTCGAGCCTTGTCTATTTAGACGTTTTACTATTACTTCATAGTCCAGGACCATTCTGATAAGGATTGCTCTGCGAGGGGATATTTTCATCAACATCAGGAAAACTGCCAGAGCTTCCAAAACGTTGATATGAAAGGTTTTGAAACTGGTGCGACCAATTCCCTTGCTCTTTTCTCTCGTGAGAATGGCCTTCCCCTCCTTCTGGGGTAAACCTTAGTTGATCTCTTCAAGCGTTTGATGCGTATCTTCTCCAAACTCCTGACGAATCTTTTAAACGTTCTTTTAGCACCGGGTCTTTCCTTTTGGCGTCTTGAAATCCTCATGTTATGGATTAGTCTCTTGACAGATCCTACTATCTCTCTCCTCTTCTTGGATGGAATGGAGAGGTGGTGTGACTTTAAGTCCCATTGTATTCCTAACCATTGGAACTTCTGAGCTGGAGCAAGGCGAGACTTCTTGCGATTGATCTTGAAGCCCAGGTGTTCCAGGAATTGGATCACCTTGCTGGCTGCCTGCAGACAAGTAGTCTTGGATGCTGCCCATACCAGCCAATCGTCTAAATATGCTACCACTTGAACTCCTTCGAAGTGTAGCTGCTAGACGATTGTGTCTGAATATCCTTTGGGGCTCTGTTCAGTCTGAAGGGCATTGCTCTGAATACAAACTTCTTCTGGAGCTTGAATCCTAGGTAGCAGGAGAAAGGGCAACTCATTAGAAGATGCCAGTAAGCATCTGCTAGGTCTATTGAGACTGTGTACGCCCCTTTTGGTAGAAGGGTCCTTCTGTGTGCAAAGTAAGCATCCAGAACTTGTTGTTCTTGATGAACTTGTTGTTCTCAATGAACTTGTTGTTCTCGATGAACTTGTTGTTCTCGATGAACTTGTTGAGTGGAAACAGGTTTAGAATGACTCTGAGTTTGTCTGGGTCTTTCTTTTGAACACTAAACAGCTTTCCTTGGAATTTGATGGACTTTGCTTTCCTTATTACCTTCTAGTTCAAGAGTTCTAAGGTATATTCTTCTAATGATGGTGTGGAGTGTTGGAAGAATTCTGGAAAACGAGGTGGAGTTCTGTTCCATTTCCACCCGAGTCCATTCGTTATTAGGTTGTGGGCCCAGGGATCGAAGGTCCTGCGATCCCGAAAGTAATACAGTCTACCTCCTACCTGGAGCCCCTTTTTGCATGGGGGTCCTGCAGATTTGTTTCCACGACCACGTCCTCCTCGGCCACAAGAGGAATTACCTCCGGAGAACTTCTCTAAGGGCCTTTTCCTTTCTGACTAGGGTGAAAGGAAGTCGACTGCCTCTCAAAGTTAGGGTTAAGCACTGGCGACTGGGCTACCAATAGTTGAGGGACCATCTGAAAAGTGGTCTGAGTCATCGTGGTCATAGTCACGCCAGGAAGTTGTGCAGGTCTGCGTGGTCTCCTTCCCTTTCTATTCTTGGGCTGGGGACCTCTGTCCGAGGAAGATTTCTTCTTTGACCTTATGCTCCACTTTTGGAGAAGTTTCTTGTTCTCTGTAGCTGTTCTGGCTGTGATCTGTTGAACCAGTTCCTGTGGGAAAAGGTCTTTACCCCAGATGCTCGAGGTAATCAGCTTACTTAGTTCGTGTCTTAAGGTCATTGAGGCCAAATCGAACATTCTGCAAGCTCTCCTTGCTCTGAGGAAAGCATATAAGTCTTACACAATGGTACCCATGTGACACTTAGCCAGGAAAATGAACATTTCTGGGGCGTTTTGTAGACCTGCACTCATTTCCAGGCAGTTCTGATGAGAAAGGGAGGCCACAAGTCTCTCCTTCGTCTCCTGTTCCCTCCTCAGAAGATGGTCTGGCAACTTCGGAAGATTATCATTGAACTGCTGGCCTGCTATCTCTGGATCCAACTGAGAGACGGAGAAGGTTAGGTGGACATCCTTCCACTTCTCCTCGCAGGTAGGCAGTACTAGAGAGAATGGTTTGCACTTTAGGGTTGGGCAGGGTTTGCCCTCGTCGACTGCCTTGACGGCAAAGTCTAGTGCTTTCTCCGAAAAAGGGGAAAGAGACTTTGGAGTTGGTGTACCCGGCTCCTTTCAAGGTTTTCATGAGGGTGGCTTGCGCTTTGTCATGCTCGAAGACAATGACCTCTTTGGGCACCGTTTCCTCAAGGGCTGCATGTTTATCCCGCAGTCTCACGTAACAATCTTGGTATGCTGAAAAGTTAGGCCAGAACTCAAGGTGTTCAATCAGTTTGGTACCCAATTTCTCCGAGACGAATAGTTTCCCATTCATCATGGGCAAATGCTCCGCATACATCCAGGAGTTGGTTTCAGAGCAGTGAGGGAGATCCAACACTTTAAAGGGCTTTTTAGTGGAGACCTTGGTAGATCCAGGGCGGTCCGCCCTCTTCTGCAACAGTATCTGCTGCTGCCTGAATGATTCTCTCGTCATCTCTTGTTCCTTTTGGAACAATTCCATCATCCATTGAATCAAAGTAAGGATCGCTTCGTTCATGACGGCATGTGCAACTGGTTGTGTAGTTGGGGTTGAACAAGTTGACGGCATAGGTTGGTATGCCGTCACGGTGAACTGAGGGTCTTCGGTTGCTGCTGAAATGGATCCTTCTTCCTACGCTTGTGGATGTTCCACGTCTTCTTCAGGGCCTCCCTGCAGTAGGTCCTTCTCAGTGTCAGTGGACACTTCTGACATCCTTTCTTGGAGGATGTCCATGCCTTCCCATGCCTTATCAATGTCCGCGTCGATCTTCAGTTGTATGAGGGGAGACTGGACCTGTTCCTGGGGCACCACCGCGTTTGGTAGAGCCTTCGGGAACAGTAGGCACCTTAAGGAGTCGTTGGGTAAGTACGGTCCCTGAATGTTCTTCTGGAACCTTCTTACCCATTTGCGAAGGGTCTCCCTCGCTGTATCCTTAGTCTCTATGTTGACTGAGGGAGCTTCTCCGAAGACGTTGGCCAGCAGGGTCGAGCAGGTAGGGCAACCCTTCGGGTCCCAATACTTGAGGACTCCCGACACGAGGCAGCAGGGGGCATGAGTCCTGCACTTCGTGTGGCCGCAAAAGTTTTTGCCTTTGTGGTTGCAGGATAAGGCTGCACACTTCTCCATTGGCACCTCATGTAAAGGAAAAAGGGCTCAATGAGTATTTAATTACTATTGTTTATGGTAGCTTAGGATAGTAAGCTTAAAAGGAAGT
This sequence comes from Palaemon carinicauda, assembly GCF_036898095.1. Taxonomy (NCBI): domain Eukaryota; kingdom Metazoa; phylum Arthropoda; class Malacostraca; order Decapoda; family Palaemonidae; genus Palaemon; species Palaemon carinicauda. Next base: position 54,241,373 of record NC_090737.1, read on the forward strand.
CGAAAAGACACATGTCTGTGTTTCCTCTCCCAGGCCATTGCTGAGACCTCCGTCAGTAATAATATTTAGTTTCCCTGTTAGGGAGAATACAAGGTAGAAGAAACTCTAGGAACTAGAGTTACAGTTAGTAAGTGTCTATACTACCATTTTCCACCTGCAGTATATATTAATACTGATTGATGATTTTTTAGGGTCCTGATGATCGAAAAAATCATCTGGGTGTTGAGGGAGTACTCAGCCTTAACATGATATCTTGGTCCCAACAATTGACTGCGATAGGAAACACAGAGTATGTTAGAAAATGTTTGTATTATTGTAGAGTTGTATACTGCAGTTTTGCTGTCGGCACTGCCGGTGTTAGGTTAGTACCTGGTGGTACTAACTGATAGAGGGAGAAAAAGCATTAAGGAGGGAGAGTTTCCTATTATTATGGTTAGACATAACAGTTGGAAGTGTAGGAGGACTATCAGGCTGCCTACTGTCTCCATGCCAGAATGAAATTTCCAATGGAAGGGGTAAGAATCTGTCGGATTCTGGCTTCCACCCATCCACAAATGGTCTGTCGCTGGCTATGACGTTGGCGGCAAAATTTGGGGATTACAGCACAAGGGAGGGCTGAGGACTTCCCAAAGTATGTTATGTTTCCCACCAGCAGTCGTCAGGAGCCGTCCCCATCTTCCCCCAATAATATTCCCCTCCTATGAAGGAAGGAAGTAAGGGGGAAAGTGGCAGAGATGGCTAACCTAACTGCTACCGGCAGGGTACCAGCGGGTAACGCAGTCACCCTGGCAAGCCAGGATGACTGTGAGAATACTGGTGAAGGAGTTTTGTGACCGCTATGACATCACTAAAGGAAAGAAGGGTAAGGGTAAAGGGTCTTATAGTTCCCTGAAATGAGAGAGGGCGGCAGGTATGCTGCCTATCTTCAACAGTGAATTGAGGAAGCATGGCTCCCTGTGCTGACGACATTATCGGCAGTAGAGGAAGCATGGTTCCTTTGATGACGGCAGCGTCGGCGGCAAGACAAGGGCACCTTCAGTTAATGACTATCTAAATCAAAGCCGGAGGCAGTAAGAACTTTGTTTTACTCGACAGCGATGAAGAATGACAGTGATTGCCGCCTGTAGTGGCGGCGGCACTCATGGAGGGAGCAAGGGTTTAGCCTCCTCTCTCTGAGAGGAAATGAACATCGTAACTTTTCTATAGATTCTAGAGAATGTAAATTCTCATAGGAATTGATAAGGAACGATAGGGTGAGGCTATACGTGGGGGTTTACCTTACTAATGTATATATGAGCGAGAGTAGTCTCGCTCTTGTATGATCCCCGGCCAAGGTAGTTGGTACCGCCGGGGCTCCCACCACATACGATCAGTGAAGTCACATAATAGGAAGAGGAATAAAATTCATATACGCAAGTTCACCACTTGAATAATTTGCCTATATAGCTAAAATTATAGCTTAATACCGGGAAATATCACCCTATTGACTAAAAAAAATGCATTAGTAACGGGCGACTGCTGTCTTAAAATGACTGCGTCCGGTTCTGGATAATGATCACCCAAAAACACTTATATCATAAAAATTTAAATGTGAAAAGGGAGACAAAAATTATACACAGGAAAGAATTAATACTCAACTCTTCAAAAAATGAGAATTCTGGAGATTCCAATAACCTGTAACAAAACACTGGGTTAACGTGGGAGAACACCTAGCTTAGAGCACTACCAGAAAAGGAATGGCTTCGTAGTAGTAATAGAGAAGGAGGTCCACCGGGTACCTAGATCAGCACCCCCCTCTTTTGCCACTCTATTCGGGGTGAAGATTGCTATGTGTCATATGTAAAAATACGTCCACTAATACTACGTGATATCCTTAATTGGATACTTGTGCCAGAGTTAAATCCTGGAGACCTTTGGTTTATATCTCTGGGAGTATTACTGTAGAAAATATCCCTTAGAAGGCTATATAAAGGAATCCTTCCATCAGGACGACATGGCCTGAGCCAAAAAATAACGTTATCGACAAAAAAATGAGAAAGTAAAATAGGGTCTACGATAAATTTCAAAGTTCGTTTGAGTTATTGGATGTTAGTTCCAGAGGGGTCA
>NC_090737.1:54248478-54253478 GCF_036898095.1 Palaemon carinicauda
GGTCACAGGTGGAATAAAACATCTACATATTCTAGAATACTGTGTGGTATTGAGACGTATGAAGGAGAAGGCATGAATATTATAATTAACTACATACCTAGTATTATGAACATGATTATAAAATGTTATGTAACATACCTAACGAACAAATTGAACGACGGTGCCAAAGATTAATATCTATATCATGAAATAGAAATTTAATAAACCGTAAGTATTCATACAACAAATTAAAATGAGAATCAGCAGCTGGAGACCAGACAGGAGAACAATACTCGAAACAACGAAGAACTAAAACACCACTTCAGAATAGATTAATCACCGAAAATCCTAAAAGACTTTCTCAATGAGCCCCCCAGAAGACACACCTAATGGGTTTCTAAAAGGTAAACTTGTTGTCAAGAATCACACCAGAAATTTTGAGAGTCACGCAGAGTTAAAAAAAAAAAAAGGGAAACATTATCAATGTAGAGATCTGGATGTTAAGGAACAGCTATCCGTGACCTACTTACAATTATACATTGAGTTTTGTAAGGATTAAGCTTCATGCCCAATAATTTGCACCATGCACTAATTTTAGCTAGATTTCTATTAAGAGATTCAGCAACCCTGGGATGGAATTGATACAAAGTGAGTAGCATCGTCTGCATATGCAACAAACATTTTTTCTAGGCCAAACGACATATAATCTATATATAGTATGAAAAGTAATGGGCCAAGAACACTACCTGTAGGAACACCAGATATCATATTCCTATACTCGCTATAGTAAAAATCAACAAAAACTCTTTGTTATTCAATAATGATGCAGAGAAAAGACCTATCAACTCCCAAATGTTTTAGTTTGAAAACAAGGGCCTAATGATTAACACGGTCAATCAAACGAACTTCCTGACCATTATGAAAGGATTTCTGTGCAGCATTGAATATTGTAAGAAGGGCATCACATGCTCTAATTCCTTTTCGAAAGACAAATTGAAAACTAGGAAAAAGAAAATTTCAAACTAGGGAAAAGACTATTACATTCAGCTAATATTTCTAGGCATTACCCAAAAGACGTTTAAAAACTTTAGATAATATGGAAGTTATGGAAATTAGGCTGCAATCAGTTGGACTTGAGCTACCACAAACACATTTACATAGTCGAGTAACAGTGCCAAATCTCCAATAAATACTAAAAGCTCCTCTTCTTGCTATTTTGAGCAGTGACAGACAACTTGGAAGCTAAGAGATTTGTAGATAAAAAAAAAACAAAGAAAAAATACCATTTAAGTCTAAACATACATAAGCATCAAGCTCCACCAAGAGACCTTTGATTTGATGAGATCAAAAAGCTAAACTAGCTAGTTTAGCCGCCACAGGAAAACAGGAATGATGAAGATCAAGTTTCTCATTACTCTGCTGACTGTGAAAAATACCAGCCAAAAGAGTGGCCTTCTCCTTTGGATAGTGAATGGCAGAGCCATCTGGTATGGGTAAAGGAGAAACGTAGTGGATGGCAGAGCCATCTGGTTTAGGTAAAGGAGAAACGATTGCATATACACCTGAGAGTACAATTTTAAGGGTAGCCCACCAATTATGTTCCTGGGTGGTACCAGAAAGTATTTCTTTAATGGTAAATTTCATTCCTTTTCAGTTGAAGCATGAATTTTCTGAGCAAAAGCTCTAAACTGAGCATCGTTACTCCAAGTCAAATCTGATCTCTTACCCTTCCAAAAAGGATAAGCTTCCTACTTCTCTAAATAAAAACGTCTTCAATCATCACTAAACCATAGTTTGTCTTTCACTAGGTACTATAAAACACGAGAAGGGAGATGCATATCAATTAGGTTGACTAGATTCTCATTCAAAGGGACCACAGAATTAACACTATTATTCAATTGTGACCAATTCAAACCCAAAAGATCCATCAAACTGTCATTCTAGTTTACTGGAGATTTTATATGAATCTTATATGAGTAAAATACATCAGGGACAGCTTGCTCAGTCTTCACAACTAAAGAAATCAAGGCATGATCAGATGTCCCAATTGTTGAATCCACCTTACTTGTTATAACGCTAAGGGACCCTGTGTATACGAGGTCACGGCCTGATTCAGAGGCCATGCTTAAAGCCCCTAAGCCATAGTAATCAGCAGGAGAAACAAACTTTAACCACTACCCTATGTGGAGCATTGAAATTACCCCCAAAAATAAAAAGATGCTTTCTATCATCTTCTTGTATGTTAGCCATAATGGGAAGAAGACAATTGTAAATAGAATCATCCAAGTCTTGGTTCCGGTAGATTAAAACACAGATAGAAGTTGTTATGCCTGCCACAAACTTTTATTACCTGAATCCCATGCCATCCACATACATAGCAGGACTTATGAATATTAAGGTACTCAGTTATAAGATACGCTGCCATTCCCAAAGCCATAGCTAGAATGGCATCTCGTTCCAATATAATTGGCTTTTTAAAACAAGTTATAAGCAGCTCAGATGAGGGCCTAATATTAGAAACCAATGTTTCTGAGCACATACTAATATCATACTGTCTGGACACAACTGTAGTCTTGAGTATTTGCATAAAGACTAAGCTTATTGCAATGCAGTAGATGACACTGGTTCTAGATTCCGCTCACTTTTTCCAGACAGCATACGAATTGATGGTAATAACAAAGATACTTAAAAAACTAAGTTAACAATAATGATTAATAATAATATATGGACAGAAATATAAATAAAGTGATTAATATAATCCATGGATTATGAATAAATAGTTGGAAAAACTAGACAACATGGTGGAGCCGATTCACCATGCAAGGATAAATACCCTCCAGTATAGCCAGTTCAACTGATGGGAGGAAAGTAACAAGAAAAAAAAAAAGAAAAAAAAAACAGATAAGGAAATCACAACCTCTAGATAAACCACCAAACATATATGGCCTTTTTATTAATCCTGCCAACACTATTTAAAAAAGCAAGCAAGAGGATTCTAAGCCAAGATAGTGGGAGACCATGGTACAGGTGTTATGGCACTAACCAAGACTAAAGAACAATGGTTTGATTTTGGAGTGTCCTTCTTGAATAGCTGCTTATCATAACTAAAGAGTATCTTTTACGCTTCCCAAGACAAAAGTAGCCATTGAACAAGTATAGTGCAGTAGTTAATCTCTAATGTGAAGAATTATTTGGTAATCTCAGTGCTGTCAAGTGTATGAGTACACATGGGAATGTGTAAAGAGTAGGCCAGACTATTCTTTGATTGCAAAAGCAAATGGAAAATAAGCCGTAACCATAAAGATGGATTCAATGTAGTACTGTCTGGTCAGTCAAATGACCTAACAACTCTCTGGCGGTAAAATTAATGAGTGGCGGGGTATTCTAGAATTAGAAAAATGCTAACATCCAGGCAAGAAACCTGAATACATATTCTCGTACACACACACACAAACACAAACACATATATTATATATATATATATATATATATATATGTATATATATATATATATACATAAATATATATATATATATATATATATATATATATATATATTTATATATATATATATACATATATATATATATATATATATATATATATATATATATATATATATATATATATATACACACACACACACACACACACACACATATATATATATATATATATATATATAATATATATATATATATATATATATATATATATATATATATATATATATATATATATATATATATATATATAAAGTATTTGCATATATATTTGAGTGTGGGTTTGTGCGTGTGTGTAAGTGTTTATGTAGTATCTGATATATGGTCTCGAATGGATAGCAATTCTATTTGACGACAGTTTTTGTTGATACCTTGATTATCCGCCACTTTGAAAATAATGTTGTCATTACTGTTTTCCTTCAATAATTACTAAAATTAGAGAATAAGATCATCAACTCTAAATAACTTATAACAAAATTCAGTGAAGGTAAATAGTGCGTTAGTATCAGGATTCAACCTGGAACAAGTTGGTGAAAAGCCAATTCTTTAACGATTGATGCCCAAGACCATCCTGAACAACATATTAAAAGTTCCGAAGAAACAACTTTATGCTTCCTCGTAAATTTATGGTGGCGGCAAAGACGGGGTCATAATATAGTTTTACGCATCAGCCCATTCTCAAGGCACCTAGAATCACTATGTTGGTGTTTATACATATGTTGCGTACGCCTAGGAATCATTTTCTGCCATTTGCACTGATTTCAGATTAGTGGCCGGTAGCCAGTCTGGGTTTTTAAGCTGGCACCGGTGCAAAATTATATAGCAATAAATAACATGATCCGATTAAATAGCCACAAATATTCACAGTATATATTACCGGGCTGTAAGATAATATAATCATGTGTTCTTAATCATAATGTGATAAGTTAGTTTTAGCATATTAATAGTAATACCCCTCAAATAAAACTTTTCTTATAATAAAATTAAACTGGATTTCAAAGGAATTTTTCTTTATGGCATAAGGTTGTAGACTCTTTTTCCAGATTATACATAACATTACCATAAGAAACGAGACAATGAATCTTACTTAGGAGTCATAAATATATTTTTCATATTATCCACGGATAAGAATTAAGACTTGCTTGTTCATTCTTTCTTGAGAGTAACTCATTTTCATTTTCCTGAACTTGTTTGTAGTGTCCATTAAGGATTTCTATTATGATGTGATGTCGAATAGTATCTGTTTATCAAGAGATGTAATATGATTTGTATCTAAGATTTTTACCCCAAAGATGTTTTGAAAGTATACTAATTCGAAGCATGTTATGAGAGAGAGAGAGAGAGAGAGAGAGAGAGAGAGAGAGAGAGAGAGAGAGAGAGAGAGAGAGAGAGAGAGAGAGAGAGCTAATGTCAAGATTTTCGTGAAGACTTTCAAGCTATTTCAAACTTATAAATCCTAATGTAATCATACCCTATGGGTATCATAGTAGTAATTGCAGTATAACACCCTTACCTCAA
>NC_090737.1:54260978-54273478 GCF_036898095.1 Palaemon carinicauda
GTTCAGGGAAAAATTTTTGACTGTTAAACTTGGGTTTTCATGAAAAAAAGTTTCACTGCTAAAATTTTGGTTTTCAAGAAAAGGGGATAGACGGTTAAACCTGGTGTTTTTCATTGAATAAAATTCAACTGTTATACTTAGGGTTTTCAAGAAAAATGTTTGGATATTAAAATTTTGGTTTTCAGGAAAAAAAGAAAAACGTTCGATGGTTAAACAGGGGATTTTCATAAAAAAGAGCTTGACTGTTAGACTTGAGGTTTTCAAGTGAAAATTCCTGTTAAAATTTTGATTTTCAAGAAATAATAATTGACGGTTAAACCGAATGATTTTCTTGGAAAATCTTTTACTGTTTAACATGGGGTTTTCAAGAAAAATGTTCGACTATTAAGCTAGGCTAATGGATAGAAAGTATATATTTAGTCGGTTATCTAAATTTTCTGGTTTCAAGTTTTTTTTATGTTATTTTGGTTTTAACATGTTTTCCTTTTGAATTGACATATGCGTAGCCATTTTCAAAAATTAGATTTCCTCTCTCTCTCTCTCTTTCTTTCTCTCTCACTCTCTCTCTCTCTCTCTCTCTCTCTCTCTCTCTCTCTCTCTGTATATATATATATATATATATATATATATATATATATATATATATATATATATATATATATATATATATATATATATATATATATATATATATATATAACGGATTTTGATCGAAGCGGAAAATCTATTTTTGGGTGAGATGGCCATGTCGTCCTGATGGAAGTTCCTAAAGGGTAGCTTCCTTGGGTATATTACAACTGCGGCGATATTCCCAGAGAATTTACCTTAAGGTACCCAGAATTCTAACTCCTGGAGCGAATATCCCTAATAAAAGAACCAGGGATATCGCGAAATATCAGAGGACGTATTCTTGACACGCCACTTGGCAATCTGCACCCCGAACAGAGATAACACTTCGAAGGGGTCAATTGGCAAGAAAACGAAAACGAGAAAGAAAAGGAGAGCCGCTCGCAAGGTATCTCTCCTCTCCCGTTTCGTAAGCGTGCATTGCGCCGCTCACGGCGCTATCTGTATTCCTTGTAGCGATACACGAGGTGCTACAGATACTGTATGTAGGGAGGGGACCTACAGCCCTTTCATAGAAAGGGAAGGGCGGGTCCATCAGGACGACATGGCCATCTCACCCAAAAATAGATTTTTCGCTTCGCTCAAAATCCGTTTTTCGGGCTCGAGCCATGTCGTCCTGATGGAAGTATACCAGAGCATTACTGTATCTGTGGATTCTCAAAACGTGCCGTACTCCCCGGAGGTATTTCCCCGGTCCACTAGACCTAGAGACCTAAGATGTTACCGTCATACATCTTTTCAACTAACCATAAACCATGTTAGTGCTTCCTGCCCCCTACAGGGAAGAGTCCTACTAGACTCTGGAAAAGTTTCGAAGAGTACATATACCTATGTATGAATAACAGACAAGCCAATATAGTGGTCTCACCCTATATCATGTAAAGCATAGTTTGTAAAGAACCACTGCGTCAATATGAAATATCGACCAGTTCTCCGTTCAATACTGTATTGGACAAAGGTTTATATCCGAGTAAGAGGAAACTTGCATATCCGCCACCGTCCCCTTAGGGCATGGAGTCCTCTTGCTAAGGGAAAGCATAAACCAATGCAAAAACGCTTGCATAAAGGAACAATCTATTAGAATTATCCCAGATAAATATACATAGTACGTAATGCTCAGTTATTATCAATAAATTGACACAGGTGAAGGAGACGCAAGGTTCACAAGAACTAGTTTCTTGACAAACAATAAATAAAACAGGTTAACAACAATTATATATATATATATATATATATATATATATATATATATATATATATATATATATATATATATATATATATATATACATATATATATATATATATATATATATATATATATATATATATATATATTTATAAGAGGAGGATAACCAAAAAATAAGCATAAGTATGATAGTAAACAGAAACTTGTTTATCTGAAAGAAAAACGTTAGCGCCACTTTTAACATACCGAGGTATCAAAATTGTAAAAGTCTGTATTACTAATCAGTCACATTAGCGTTGGAAACGCTCGGCACACATGTCTGCACTTATGCTAGGTTCACCTTTGAAAGTGGAACAGTCAACGTGGGCAACCCCGTGCCCTCACACTTAGTTTGTAGAACAGTTTGTAACTACACACTCACCCCAGAATTAATCGTCCCAATTAAATCCACTGTTCCTCGCAGAGTTAAACAGCAGGGTTAATGACACAACCCACTGCTACCACAGACCTCTTTAGTTGCTCCACTTGCTTCGCATAGTGACGAAAGAACACTCTGGAAGACTTCCAGCCAGTGTATGAACGAATATGTTCAAAATCCATATAATTAAAGAAATTTAAGGATGAGGCAACTTTCCTCGGATCGTGACCTGCGGGTGTACTGTCAGGATCCGCTCTGCGAATAAAATATGTGATTTTCGCCCTGAGTTGTTTCAGTGATAAATTTGAGCCTGATGTTTCTCCCCTGAATAGTTGACCACCCCTGAAGTCTGAAGTTCTACGAAGATAGACCTTTAGGCATTCTACTGGACATTTAGATGCATCTTCTTTCAGAGAGCAGATTCTCCAGGGACCCCACCTGTTGGTGGGTAACTCGTTCTTGGCGAGAAACGTAGGATCCGGAAACAGGTTCAGCTCTCCCCCATCCAAGAACTGATCGCGACCTTTCTCTCTCGAGAGGGCTACAATCTCACTAACCTTGGCCCCGGATGCGAGTGCAAATAGGAAATAACTTTTTGGGTCAAATCCTTTACGCACACTCCTCATTGTTCAACAGTGAAGCGAAATGAAGAACTTTATCCAGAGACCATGAAATGGGCTTTGGAGGTGCTGAAGGTCTGAGCCTAGCACAGGCTTTCGGAATGTTATTAAAAATCTCGTTAGCGAAGGCATATTAAATGGGTCTTGTCAAAGCAGATTTACACGTTGAAATCGTGTTAGCTGCTAATCCTTGACCATGGAGGTGGATGAAGAAAGATAAGCAGAGGTCCGTCGAGATCTCTTGCGGATTCTTCGCCTTGACAAAGGCCACCCATTTTCTCCAAGATGACTCATATTGCCTTCTAGTAGATTTGCACTTATATTCCTCTAGGAAGTCTATGCTGTCTTTCGAAATCCCGAAACGCTTTCTCACCGCTAGGGAGAGAAAATCATGAGCTGCAGGGTCCGGGTTTTCTGTAATGAAGCGCAGACAGTCGACTTCTGGACTCGCTGGGTCAGAACTGGATCTGGTAACGGTAGAAACTTCAGCCGTAGTTCCAATACCAGAGGGAACCACACGCTGTTCAGCCACTTGTGAGCCACTATTGCCGCTACTCCCTTGAAGGATCTCAGTTTGTTGAGGACCCTCAACAGAAGGTTGTGAGGAGGGAACAGGTAAATCCTGGACCATCTGTTCCAGTCGAGGGACATCGCGTCCACTGCTTCCGCCAAGGGGTCCTCGTACGGGGACACGTAAAGGGGTAACTTCTTGTTGTCTTTCGTCACAAAGAGGTCTATCTGCAGTTCTGGGACTTGACTCAAGATGAAGGAGAATGATCCTGCGTCTAGGGACCATTCCAACTCTATCGGTGTGAACCTGGATAGAGCTTCCGCTGTCACATTGCGGACTCCTTGAAGGTGAACTGCCGACAGGTACCACTTCTTCTTTTCCGCCAGTCGAAAGATGGCCAACATCACCTGGTTGAGAGGTGGTGACCTCGATCCTTGTCGATTCAAGCATCTCACAATCACCTCGCTGTCCAGCACCAACTTTATGTGGGTCGAGCGACGCGGGGAAACTTTCTTCAAGGTAAAGAGTACTGCCATAGCCTCCAGAAAGTTTATGTGAAATGTCTTGAATAGATTGGACCAAGTCCCTTGGGCCTTCTTCCGATGAGAATGACCTCCCCACCCCTCCTTCGAGGCGTCTGTGTGAATAGTCAACGAGGGGGGAGGCCTGAGAAGAGTACGTAGACGAAGCAGAACTGGTCTTCTCAGATCTCTTCGCGCGTTTGATGCATAATTTCTCCAAACTCCGGTTGCATCCTTTATCTGTGCTCTTAGCACCGGGTCTGTTACTGAAGCAAACTGGAGAGAACCCAGCACTCTCTCCTGTTCGCGTCTTGATATCTTTTCGGAATCCAGAAGTCTCTTGACAGAGCCAGCTATCTCCTTCTTCTTCTTCGCCGGGATGGACAATCGGTGTGACACTAGGTCCCAGTGGATTCCCAACCACTGGAACTTTTGAGATGGAGAAAGTCGAGACTTTTTTCTGTTGATCTTGAAGCCTAGATACTCTAGGAACTGGATCACTTGCAGAGAAGCTTGCAAGCATTCCGTCTTGGATGCTGCCTACACCAGCCAGTCGTCCAGGTAGGCTACCACCTGGATTCCCTTTAGGCGTAATTGTTTGAGAGCTACGTTAGCAAGCTTCGTGAAGATCCTTGGGGCTATGTTTAGCCCGAATGGCATGGCTTTGAAGGCATAGAGTCTTCGATGTAGCTTGAACCCTAGGTAGGGGGAGAGACGGCGATTGATTGGAACGTGCCAATAGGCGTCTGACCAATCTATGGAGACGGTAAATGCCCTCTTGGGCAGTAAGGTCCTTATGTGTTGCAGTGTTAGCATCTTGAACTTGCAGTTCACTATGAACTTGTTAAGTGGTGACAAGTCCAGAATGACTCTGAGTTTTTCTGAGTCCTTCTTGGGAACACAAAACAGCCTCCCTTGGAATTTGATGGATTTTACCCTTCGGATCACTTTTTTCTCCAACAGTTCTTGAATGTACTCCTCCAGAACGGGGGTGGAGTGTTGGAAAAATCGAGGGCACGGGGGTGGAGTGTTGGAAAAATCGAGGGCACGGGGGTGGAGTGTTGGAAAAATCGAGGGCACGGGGGTGGAGTGCTGTACCAGCTCCAACTCAGTCCATTCTTGAGTAGGCTGTGGGCCCAGGGATCGAAGGTCCACCGATCCCGAAAATTCTGAAGTCTCCCTCCTACTGGTATCACCTCACTTTGACTGGTGTCCTGAGGTCATGCCTCCCTGACCGCGACCACCCCTGAATCACCTCCCCCTTGAGGGGCGCCTAGACGAGCCTCTGGCTGCTCCTCTAGGCTTTGCTCGAAAGGTAGTTGACTGCCCTTCGAACGTTGGGTTAAATGCCGGGGACTGCGTCGACACGGCTTGGGGTACCCACTGGAATGTGGTCGGGGTTTGTGCCACCATCTGGGGCACTGAAGGCCTAGGCAATTGCTGTTGCTGTTGCTGTCTGAATGGCTTGGCTGGCCGAGAGGGTAGCCTAGTCTTCTTAGTCTTCCTCTTTGGTTGGGGACCCTCATCTGGGGAAGACTTTCTCTCGAGAGATAAGCCCCACTTCTGGAGAAGGTTTCTATTCTCCGTGGCAGCCTTATCTACAACCTCCTTGACCGATTCGCTAGGGAAAAGGTCTTTGCCCCAAATGTTGGAGGAGATTAGTTTCCTTGGCTCGTGCCTCACCGCAGCCGAGGCGAACACGAACTCCCTACTAGCTCTCCTCGCCTTGACGAAGCTGTAAAGGTCCTTCGTCACTGTGGCCAGATGAATCTTAGCCACTACCATGAACATCTCATGAACCTTGGGGTCACTTGCCATTGTCTCAAGAGTGGTTTGAAGAGACATTGAGGCAGCCTGTCTTTCTTTCGTCTCAAGCTCCCTTCGCAAAAGAAAGTCAGACAGCTTGGTGAGGTTCTCACCGAACTGACGTCCGGCAATGTCAGCCTCCAACTTCTCGACTGAGAAGGTAAGATGGACGTCCTTCCAGTCCTTGTGGTCCATGGGTAGGGCCAGAGACAAAGGTTTACACTCCTCCAAGGAGGGGCATGGCTTGCCAGCCTCGACTGCTTTTAGCACAGCCGCAAACCCTTTCTGCATAAATGGGAAGGCTCTAGCAGGAGAGGACACAAAGGAAGGGTGCTTCTTACTCAAAGCAGGAACCTTTGAGTTTGTGAAGCCCCTCTCTTTCCTCGAGCACGATAGAAAAGCTTGAGCCTTAGCATGGTCCATAACTATGACCTCTTTCGGCTCTGTCTCCTCCTTTGAAGCTGGTTCCTTCCTCAGACGGACATAACAGTCCGGATACGACCCCTTGCTGGGCCAGAATTCCACCTCCTCAAGGTGAACTGAGCCCAACTTCTCCGACATGACGATCTTTCCAGTCGTCATCGGCATGTGCTCAGCATACCTCCAAGGGTTAGCATCAGAGCAAAAGGGAAGATCTTTCACACTGAGCCTCTTCTGGGGCCTATGTGATGCTGCAAGTCTCCGCATCTCCAGCTCCATTGCAGCCGCCTTCTCATTATTCTCCCTCTGCATCTATTGGATCATTCCAACGATGGAGGAAAGGGTCTTTCCCAGCTCTTCTGGGAGAGCGGACGATGTTGAGGGAATAGGTTCAGAGGCCTGAACCGGAGTAGCCGACACCTCGTCGGCCTCTTCCTCTTCAATGTCTGGAGCCTGATCTTCATCCTGGTCTTCTGCCAGAAGGTCCTCTTCCAGACGCTCGGACACCTTCGACATCCTGTCGTCCAACTGGATGTCCTGCAGGGCGACTGCGACTTCAGCATCCACAGGGATCTGAACTACCGGTATCTCCACTTGAGGCTGGGGAATCACTGCCTCAGCTGACGCTCTGGGGGAAAAGGTAAGCCCTCATCTTCTCACTTGGAAGATAGGGCCCAGAGGTGTTCTTCTGGAAACCCCTTACCCAGGCACGAAGCTTCTCCTTGCTGCATCCCTTGACTCCGCCGTCCTAGGGGAATCAAAAGCCTCAGCATTCACGGCACACGGTACATACCTGCGGGTCCCAATACCGGAGATCACCTTTGGAGACAGCGCATGCTGCGTGCCTCCTAAACAAATCATGTCCGCAGAAGTTCTTGCTGCGGACGTTGCAGAAGACGCTTCCACACTTTGGATGGTCCCCCTGTAAAGAGAAGAAATTTCCATGAGTATCAAGTGAACTACGTATTACTGGATATACATAGCTTCATAATTAAACAGAAAGGAAAGACACACACTTGTGTCTCCCGCACAGTCAATTGCTGCAACCTTCCAGATAATAAAATTGTATGGTTAATGTATCTTAGAGAAACCAATGAAAAATTTCCAGAGGAAACAGGTGTAGCTCACACCTAAAGGATGATTTTAAAATACCGGATAGTAGACAAGAAAGAACTCACTTTCTTTATCTGTAAGGCAACACCAAGGGGCTGTGCAAGATAACACAGGAGTGTTAGAAAACACAGTGTTGTAACAATACTATACTATAGTTTTCTCCCTACAGTATATACTATACTGAAGAATACTGGTTACAGTATAGAAGGTAATGTGCCGTGCCGGCCGGCACATATCTTAATTAGATCTAAAGTATACTACTTAAGAGTTATAAGGCGGCAGAACGCTGGTTCAAATGCATGTGCCGGCTGGCAATACTGCCGGCCGGCAACTACACAAGGTAGCACCCGGCTGCCGGCCACCACTCGTAGCGACCGGCAGACAATGGCGTGATAATAGCCGGTCGGCAAAGGTATACAACCAATGCCGGCCAGCAGCAAAAGAACCAGAGAACTCCGACTGCCCGGCTGCCAGCCACTTAGGCCGGCAGCCGGCTAGGGTACAACACTAGAAGAAAACAGAATGGATGCCGGGATAAGAGACTATACTACCTCATAGCCCGGCAACCCGAAAGAGTGCACATAAGGAAGGGGAGAATATAATTTCAGGCTTCCTGACCAATGCCATCTGGCTCTACAGACAAACATGGATGAGGGACCAAGAGAGGTCCGGGGAGCACTCAAAGCAGAAGACCTTTGCCGGCCGGCACACTCTGCCGGCCGGCAAGGGACTAAGTCAACTTCAAACCTAACCTATGCTAGGTACAGATGTAGAATGACGGACAGTAATGTAATGGCTAGGCCATTACAGAGGAAAGAGGGGGAAAGGACGAAGAGGGTCCTACCAACCTTGCTTTAGTAATGAATCACCCGCAGCCAAGAAAACTCATCTTAGCCTAAGGGAGATCCGAGGAGGGAGGCCAGCAATACTTGCCAACCCCCGCAGGACCAAAGCAAGGAAGGTGTTGCTATTCCCAGAAAAAGGATCCTATCCTCGACACCGAGAACAGCAACACTGGACTAGTCTGCTAGATCACAAGAAGAAGGAATCATCTCGTACAGAAACCTTCGAAAGTGACCTAAGGAGGCTAAGCCTCCTATGTCTGTGTCAGTCTAGCAAGGGAGTCTTAACCACAAGCCAGACATAACAGACTCAGACTAAGAACTCTGATGTTCTGCCCCCTCTCTGAAACCAGACTTACTGGAAACAGGAAGGAACAGCAACATCCTAATATAGTTGTATCGAAAGTTAATTCAGGTAAACCAATAGGGTTAAGCCCAAGGCTTAAACAGAGGGAAAGGGATTGCACACCTTCTCCGAAGAGAAGAGAGCAACCGGGGAGTGTGAGAAAGTATACTAAGGTCCCATAGGCAACTTAGCCTAGGCGCCAAGAGAATCGATTACCTAAATCACCGAAACTCACTCGTATACTATCTTGGAAGAAATCAATATAATCTTAAATGTATAAAACTGCCTAAAGCTTCAATAAAATTTTAAAACACTCGGAAATCTAAATATCATGCAGGAAAGTACTAGGGCCAAACGACTAGGCTACACGGTCTAGCGTAGGCCAGAATCGGCGAAACCTTCGCCAAGACAAACAATACTAAAAGCATCATATAAAGAAATCCTATGTAACGCTAAACAGCTAAAATTATTAAAGCGAAACAGCCGGGAACGTCGCTCTGGCTAACTAAATAACTCATACCTAGCGAGCGACAGCGTCCAGGACGCCTCCGGTAGGCAACAGCTCTTGTAACAAAGATATTACTATTAATCACTTTGAAAATTACCAAGAGCCTACATTTATACATAAAAGAAATAATACTCAACTTATCAGAAGCAGGAGAAGTTGGAGAAAGCATAATTAATTGATTAAATCCAAGAATTGCGAGAAACACAGGAAAAAAAACACCGAGTTGTTGAGCTACGCAAAAAGGAATACAGATAGCGCCGTGAGCGGCGCAATGCACGCTTACGAAACGGGAGAGGAGAGATACCTTGCGAGCGGCTCTCCTTTGCTTTCTCGTTTTCGTTTTCTTGCCAATTGACCCCTTCGAAGTGTTATCTCTGTTCGGGGTGCCGATTGCCATGTGGCGTGTCAAGAATACGTCCTCTGATATTTCGGGATATCCCTGGTTCTTTTATTAGGGATATTCGCTCCAGGAGTTAGAATTCTGGGTACCTTAAGGTAAATTCTCTGGGAATATCGCCGTAGTTGTAATATACCCAAGGAAGCTACCCTATAGGAACTTCCATCAGGACGACATGGCTTGAGCCCAAATATATATATATATATATATATATATATATATATATATATATATATATATATATATATATATATATATATATATATATATATATATATATATATATATATACATATATTTAGAAGCATAACCAATTTTTCATTTTATTCCAATAATCAATATATGTTTCAAGAATTAATTGAAGTTTTTAATAATTGGAAACACAGAATCCCCCGAAGGCGAATCATTCAATTTTATATTCAACAGTGAATAAAAAACCTGGATATAAAGGTTCTCGTTATAAATTATTACTTTTTGCCTTATCGTATGTGAATATGCATTTACGCGTTTGTGTATGTAGATGGCTTTACTTTGTTGTGTGTGCAAAAA
This sequence comes from Palaemon carinicauda, assembly GCF_036898095.1. Lineage (NCBI taxonomy): Eukaryota > Metazoa > Arthropoda > Malacostraca > Decapoda > Palaemonidae > Palaemon > Palaemon carinicauda. The sequence goes on from NC_090737.1 coordinate 54,270,846, forward strand.
ATGGGGATATGCATTAGACTAAATAACACTCTTAGAGACAAAAATAATTTGTAAAAGATATTGTATCTTGTGAATAAAAATGAGCTTATTTTAAATATGTTTGTCAACTTCAAAACGAAACAATAACGTCATAAAAAAACAGGTTTGGATTGATTATGATATTGAATATAAGTTGTCCCAGGGCTCTCTTTCTCGTTTATTGCATCGAGATTATCATTCGTTTCAACATTTCTTAGTAGAAGTTTTTACCGAATTCCTCTCAATAACCGAACCCAAAACAAAGGTTGAAAAAAAAATACCCTTTTGACCAAAAAAAAAATAAAAAAAATAAAAACCGCTGAATATTTTAATTATTCAATCACATTCTCCGTGTTGTAGTTTTTTTTTTTTTTTTTCTAAAAAATCTGTTTGCTAAATTTTGTCCGCATCTATTCGTTACGATAAACATTATACTTTAATGGTAATTTGGGAGTTGAGGAGCTGCGAATGAGGTTGTGAAAGTTACTTCGCAAGTTCTTTATTTACGACGAAAAGTCGAACAAAATTTATGATAATCTACGGACGTGATTGTGATCCTAATATAGTCTAAAACCAAGCTAGTGAATGTATATTTCATAGGCTGAAACGACGTTGCCGTGCTTCCTTCAGTCAGTATAAATAAGAAATAGTAACCGTGTAGGTACTAATATTGATTACCGTCAAGCAAAGCCAGGTGCTATCAGTATTGAGCCAGTTCATTATTTACTCTCCTCCCTTGAATATTTAATAAAAGAGAATTACCAGCTTATGCCATTTATTCATTTCAGCGTATACATTGTTAAATGTATCATTTTAGGGGAAGATAAATAGCCCTGAATGATTTCTTCTGAATTCAGCATTTTTCAAAGGCCGTTTTTTAATGTGCAGACCCTTTTGACGTCGCTATTGATTTTACTATCCTGCTGACACCGAGCTTAGGCCTTTAAGAATCATCGGCCTCGACTTATCATCAGCCCAAAATTCACCTTAGCTAACTTTAGGAAACTTGCGCAAAAAAAATAAATAAATAAATAAAACGAAAGTGTTGAGGTAAACGTGAACACTTTGCATTTTGGCCTATAGTGTTAATTTCATAAACCTGAACGCTCATGAACTCACAAACATACATACACACACATACCTGTATATATATATATATATATATATATATATATATATATATATATATATATATATATATATATATATATAGATATATATATATATATATATATATATATATATATATATATATATATATATATATACGTATATATATATATATATATATATATATATATATATATATATATATATATATATATATATATATATATATATATATATATATATATATATATATACACACATACACACACATGCATAGATCTGGGTCACAATCGCGACTGTCATTATCCAAACACCCACAAACCCGAACGCTAAAATCTCGACCCGCCAGGTCTTCCTAAATTCGATCCGATCCAAACCTTGCATCATTTCACCTGGCAGTCCTAAAATAGGAGATGGATTAAGATAGGATAATTCCTTGGGTTATTATCCTGGATGTAGTCAATTTTTCAGCTATTTGTTTTCCAGGTGGTCAATGAAAAGCAAATTGACACCTTTGAAGACTTGATCCCTGGTCATTCAGAGCCACACAGGGTGTGTTTAACTGGAGCATATAAAGCATAGCCTTTAGCACAATGACAGATACGTTTCAATGGAGAGAGAGAGAGAGAGAGAGAGAGAGAGAGAGAGAGAGAGAGAGAGAGAGAGAGAGAGAGAGAGAGAGAGAGAGATTATTATGGAGGAAGAGTACTATATTTCAAACTTAAAAGTGGTTGCAAATGTTTCCAGTATACCAAAATCTAAAGCTCTGTTAATAAGAAGTAACTAAGAGAATTAAAAAGTTAAGATTCAGATCACATCCCTTCTCAGACAAGAACATGGTTAGTGTAACCCACGGTTTCAGATAATCCGAAATTATTAAGGTAGGCAGATTATTTTCTAGTGTCTGAGGTACAAACTCGAGTTTGATTTTTTATTTTATTTATCTTTTTTATTTAATTTCTTTTTTTTCATACGAAGCATTGGAGTGCTAATATCGCTCAACTGACTCATTGGTGTTTGTCAACTATAACAATGGTGTAGCTGAGGCTTCACCTAAGGTTAGATCAAAGTAGCCTTTTTGGTAGCAAGTACAATGAAAAGTCAAAATACTCCCAGGGATCCAGGGAGGATATACAGTGTTTCAAGTATTTTTTAGGCGGCCAAAGAGAATGGAGGTCCTTAGGTTCATATTTTTTAGATATCTATTCCAACACTAATGAGAGAGAGAGAGAGAGAGAGAGAGAGAGAGAGAGAGAGAGAGAGAGAGAGAGATTTCAATGTTCGAGTAGTAGAGTAATGGACTACTGTGGAGTTAAGCAAGGGACAGAGAAACTGACACAAATATATATCTATCCTTCTCATCACCAACATCAAAGTAGGTTACCTGACACTCAAAAAATCCATGTTTGAGCAAGGAATTTCTAATGAAAGCTGAATCTCAAATAACACTTGCCATTATAACTTTCTGATGGAAAGCTTTGAAATTCGAATTAATCTTTCTAATA
>NC_090737.1:54283478-54285501 GCF_036898095.1 Palaemon carinicauda
TCACACCTAAAATTTTGAAAGAGTAATACATATTCAGAGAAACATTATCAATACTGAGATCCGGATGTTGAGGAGGCCACCGTCCTTGACCTACTTACAATCATACTTTGAGTTTTGTTAGGATTCAACTTCATACCCCATAATTTGCACCATGCACTAATTCTAGCTAAATCTCTATTAAGGGATTCACCAACCCTAGATCTACATTCAGGGGATGGAATTGATGCAAAGAGAGTAGCATCATCTGCATATGCAACAAGCTTGTTTTCTAGGCCAAACCACATGTCATGTGTATATAGTATGAAAAGTAATGGGCCAAGAACACTACCCTGTGGAACACCGGATATCACATTCCTATAATCACTATGGTGCCCATCAACAACAACTCTTTGAGATCTATTACTTAAAAAATCAATAATAATGCTAAGAAACGACCCACCCACTCCCAACTGTTTCAGTTTGAAAACAAGGGCCTCATGATTAACACGGTCAAAGGCAGCACTAAAATCAAGGCCAATCATACGAACTTCCCGACCACAATCAAGGGATTTCTGTACAGCATTGGAGATTGTAAGAAGGGCATCACATGCTCCAAGGCCTTTACGAAAACCAAATTGCAAACTAGGGAGTAGATGATTACCTTCAGCAAACCTATTAAGACGTTTTGCCAGAAGACGTTCAAAAACTTTAGATAATATGGGAGTTATGGAAATTGTGCGGTAATTAGTGGGACTTGAGCTATCACAAACACATTTACAAAGAGGAGTAACATTACCAATTCTCCAACTAGTGCTAAAAGCTCCTCTTCTTGCTAACTTGCGCAAAATAACAGATAACTTTGGAGCTAAGAAATCTGCTGTCTTTATAAAAAACAAAGGAAAAACACCATTTGGGTCTACACCTCCATAAGCATCTAGGTCCATCAACAGAGCTTTAATCTTACGAGATCGAAAAGCTAAACTAGTTAGTTTAGCATCAGGAAAACAGGAATGAGGAAGTTCAAGTTTTTCATTACTCTGTTTGCTGTCAAAAACATCAGCCAAAAGGGTTGCCTTTTCCTTTGGACAGTGAGTGACTGAGCCATCTGGTTTAAGTAAAGGAGGAACTGTTACATCTACACCAAAGAGTGCAGATTTAAGGGTAGACCACCATTTATGTTCCTGAGTTGTACCAGAAAGTGTTTCTTTTATGGTTAAATTGTACTCCTTTTCAGTTGAGGCATAAACTCTCTGAGCAAAAGCTCGAAGCTGAGTATAGTTGTTCCAGGTCAAATCTGATCTGTTACCCTTCCAAAGATGATAGGCCTCCTTTTTCTCCAAATAAGCACGTCTACAATCATCATTGAACCACGGTTTGTCCTTCACTCGGTACCTTAGCACACGAGAAGGGATACGCCTATCAATTATGTTGACTAGATTCTCATTCAAAGGGACAACAGGATCTACACTATTATATAATTGTGACCAATTCAAGCACAAAAGATCATGTAAAATCCCATTCCAGTCTGCTTGGGATTTCATATAAATTTTACAAGAATATGATATATCAGGGACAGGCTGCTCAGTCTTCACTAATAATGAAATCAAGGCATGATCAGATGTCCCGACTGGAGAACCAACCTCACTAGTTATAACGCCAGGGGAGTCAGTGTATACGAGGTCCAAGCAATTACCAGACTTGTGAGTAGCTTCATTTATGATTTGCTCACAGCCTGATTCAGAGGCAAAGTCTAAAGCTCTTAAGCCATCGGTAGGAGAGATAGAACTTAACCACTCCCTATGGTGAGCATTAAAATCACCAACAAAGACAAAAGAAGCCTTTCTATCATCTTCTTGTATCTTAGCCATAATGGTAAGAAGACAATCGAAGATAGAATCATCTATGTCTGGATTCCGGTAGATCGAACACAAATAAAAGTTGTTATGCCTGGCACAAACTTTTATTACCTGAATCTCATGACATCCACATTGATAGCAGGACTTATGAGAAGCAGGGTACTCGGTCCTAATATACACCGCCATTC